>NC_077224.1:33517801-33792910 GCF_024763615.1 Phlebotomus papatasi
AATTGTCTCAAATTCCTGGAATAGCTTCTAAAACCTTTTATGCTATTTTAGCCTGATAAGTTCATAAGTTAACTTTATGAATTAACACCTATTTTGTTAGATTAACTTTTAGAATCATGGAGTGAAAAACAAATTTTACCAAAAGGAGTCATATTTTGGTAGAATTTTGGAAATCTGCGATTTCGAGTCTTTTGACGTCACGGTGTTTAACCGTACCTATGTGCGTCTGTCCGTTTGGCCGTTACTACGCCTAGTGCCCAAACGGTTATAGATAGAGTGTTGGAACCTTTTGCGCGGTACCGCCCTCCTTAAAATTGACCCAAAGATCGTTAACATGCCCTTCAATCCCCCCCCATCCCTCCCCTTCCCCTCCAAAACCATGTTTTTTTTAGGATTGCTCGAAAATGCGTTATGCATTTTTTTTATCTATGGATAAGTTTTAGAGGTTACCCAGGCGAATATTTGCCCATACACGAAAATACCGGTGAGTCATTCTTAATAACGGTTTCTCAAGGTTAAAGATTAAAAAGGCTCTAGAGCTAGAGAGTGCATTTATCAACAGAAAGAGGTCACGCTGGGCTCGCTGGAAAGGTCTTGGAATTTCTGACAAGTTTGAACCGGTTCCAATTGGTTCAGAACCAATAATGAACCGATTTATACCCGATAGGTAATTTTTATCAGAAAATCAATTGTATTACTCCTAAGCTATTTTGGGTAATCTTTTGAAGTGATTCAATCTGTTCAACAAATCGGTACTGAACCGGTAAACGGAAAATTATGCAAATGTTCTTTTGAAGTACAAAATCTAAGTCACGAGTTCAAGCATTTCACAAAGCCTGGGAAGTTTGCACTCCTCTTTTCAGCAAAATTGTACACTAAGAAAAAACCTAAAAAGTTACAACAACTCTATGGTAGAGTTGAATTAACTTTACGAATATCGATGTAATTGTTACTCTTATTCGTTGTAAATTTTAGTAAATAGAGTTGAAACAACTCTTCGTGCGAGTTGAATTAATTCGTCGGATATCGATGTAATTATTACTCTTTTTCGATGTAAAATTTCATCTCGACTGAAGTATATGCTTAAGTGTTTTCGTTTTAACAATATACTTCAGTCAAGAAGATTTTCGTGTGACAAAGTTCGTATAGAACATCAACTAGAAATATGCCTAACAGTGTTTCATGAAGACATATGCGTGCATTATACGTGATGTTTCGCTCGGAACATAGGGAACTTGAGGTCAATAAAATAATAATAAAGAAAATTGTAAAATAAAAAAACATAACATTGCAACAAGATGAATAAAAACAAATAACAAAGTAATAAGGTGGGCCAGATCGGGCTGGTGATGACGTAGATACTTTTTGGAGGTTATGTCAAAAATCATCTGTTCGTGACTCGCGCCAAAATCTCATGCGAATACTTTTCTATAAAATGTTGGGAATATATCAAAATTATTAGTTTAATTGTTAACAGAAATGACTATTATTATCAATTAAACTAATATTTGATGTTGTTTCTGTTTTTCTCATACTTTTTTGCCACAAAATTCCACTGGGCAAAAATTATTTCCACGAAACCCGGCAGACCATACATTGCATGAGCAAATCACAAATGTGTCAGAACTTTCAATACTAATGTATTTTCTTTGGAAAAAACTTAGAATAAGCAAAATGATACAGAATTCTATAAATCACTTAGAATACCAAATTGATATAAAATGTCGAGTTCAGATATTCTAAACAAAAAGCAAATTAAATTTTCTATAATTTCGTAAGACTTCTACAATGGTTCTAAGGACTCATAAATCCATTTCCCCATTAAGATTTCCACATTTTTTTGTTTTGTGTTAAACTAAGAAAAAAAAACAAGAACAATCTTAAAATTAGTTTTCATTGATTTTATTAACAAAAAGCTATTTTATTAAGTTATACTTTTTCCAACACTTTCTAAAATTTTCCTCTAAAATTGACATCGTTACGTATGTATCAGGAATGAGTTTTTTTTTTTAGAACTGTCAAGAGCAATTCAGAAAAGAAATTTAAGGTGGCATTTGAATTCTCAACTTATGGTTCTTTCAGTACAATTTTACGACTATTTTGGATCTTATATGACTTAATTTTTATCCATTATTTTTACATTTACAAGTATTTTGTGTTTTTTAATCAATTTTCATGCCCCGAAACCTATAAAATGTCATCACCTGATGAAATTTGCCAACGAGGGGAATTCACTAAGGCAAAATTGGCATTTTCTCGCCTTTAGCGAGTTTTTTTTTTTGAATATTGAAATACTTGAGAGATAAATATTTACGATATTCGGAATTTTTAAGAATTAATTGCGTTATTCGCATAATTTCTATTCTGGATTAAAACGTGACCTTTTTTGATCATTGTAGTCTTCATTGTGGTAAAACCCATTCAATTGTTTATTCATGTATGATGTTGTATTGTATTGTATTGTATTTATTTTTCATTACCATTAATAACTTACAATAACTCATGTTAACCCCACCGTACCTTGCGGCCATCGCCGTCTTAGCGTTGTACTCTTTATAAAAGATTTGGCACTTTACCGCACTTTGGAATTATCTCTCAATATTCTGATTCTTGGTCTATTTTTTAAAATTTAAATCATAAAAATATTATCAAATAATTTTTTCACAAAGAGAAAGTTACGCTAGGGAAAATGCACTCTGCAGTTCAGACTTTACCATCTTTTTCCGGGAAAATCGAAAATTAATCTTAATTTTTGCTACACAAAAAGAATCTGTAATTCATTAAGATCCATTGCTTACCTCATTTAGTATTTAAAGTTCTTAATTTTTTGTTACAGGACAAAAAAAAAGCAATATCGCTTTGTTCCAAGGCATATGGTACAATTTTTACATTCGAATGTGAAGGTACATGCCTCTGAATCTCGAACAGTTTCTGAAAATATTGTTGTCGAAACATTAAACGAGGTATTATTTACAAGCCTGGGCCTAATACACTCATTGGAACTATCATTTTAGTGAAACAAACTATCAAAAAAAAATTTAATTTTTCTGAAGTGTTACTTTTTCTTTGGTAATAAAATTGTTGGAAAAACCATTTTATCGATATGGAAACTATAAAATCCGATGTAAAAAGAGAAATGTGGTGCTCCACGACCCCATACATTGAATTGGCCGGTAAGGCTAGCTTGCCTAGAATGCTGTGAATTTTTTTTCTGTATAGTCTATAATTTTTCAAAAAACTTAATAAAATTGAAAATTGACTAAGAAGTGTACAATGAATGCAATTTTTAAACATATTAGCTGCAAAATAAGATTAAATTTTAAAATTTAACAATGGAAAATCGATTTAAGGAAATGATTGAGTTTAATGGCATATATGGACGATATTTTATCCTAGGCAATTTTAATATCATACCCAATGTGGTCATATTAGTAAAAAGATGTTTTTTTTTTAAATCAAAATGTATCATATTATACTTATTTGAAGTTCATTAGCCGAGGAACAATAAATATATTTTCACTTATAAAGAAAATTAATTAATCTTTGCAACATTATTCGATTCTTATTTTTCTATTACAAATGTTTGACAAATCTGAGTTGTCGACACTGTACCAGTCGGGTAAAAGTATCTACGTCACTGGCGGTTCGATCTGGCCCACCTTATACTTGAAACATCTTGACATTGCAAAACATATTCATTTTGGGATTTGAAAGAGTTATTTTAACACTAAAAACTATTTTTTTTAACTCTTGAAACGAGTTATATTAACTCTTAAAACGAGTTATTTTCAGTCTTAAAAAGAGTTAGGGTAAGTGCTCATAATTTTGGACAGTTTCTAAATTTGGACACTTTGAGGGTAAAATTGGACACTAAAAATAAATTGATTAAAATTATGGATTTTTATTCCAATATTTGATGAAAAATGAATTCTCTAAATATTTGTTCTTTTTGGAAGATTTTGACACTAAATACGTTAAATTTTGAATATGATTTGAGTTGAAATTGCTTTGTTGAAAATTCAGTGTGAGCAATTGCTTACGAGAAATATGACAGAACTTCGTGGCTTACTTCAGTCTTATTTAGTTTTGGTGAAGTACTAACAAAGTTTGTTCGCTGTTTTTGAGTGATATTATTGAATATTCATTGAATATTGTGTTGATTCACGTTACTGATGATTTGTACATTTGACCTGAAGTGAGATTTGCCTTGTGAATTATATTTTTCGTGTGAAAAATGGGAAATTTTTTAAGACATTCACCAGTGAGGTGATGATTCTTATTTTGGACAGGTGTTTTTCTCACGAAATTTCGTGAAGTTTTAGCTTTTGTGATGACTAGGTTGGACAAATGCCTGGAGAAACAAAGGGGCATCATCTCTACGAAAGAGATGTAGCGAGAAATGCCTTGAAAGGCTCCCGGAAAGGTCAGGGAATGAGCGAATCTGCACGTACTTGGAGTATCGAAGTCAACTCACTTTAATGAATGATATGGAAAGTTTCCGGGCTTCTGTGACATTCTACGTTTCCCTTACATGAACAGGAAGAGGACTTGGTAAGATTGGTTCATCAAATGAAGAACAATGGGCATCCTATTGAGGCGGATTAGCTGTCCAAATTTACAGCCAAGTTGGACAAATTAATAAACAAGTTGTCCAAAATAAGAGCCAAGGCCACCTCTACATATCAATTCATTTTTAAACGTATTAAAACTAATTTTAATAAAAATAAGACGATAAATAGCTTGCTAAGTTTCTAAACAACCCTTCTGAAAAGAGAGTAACAAGAAATGTCAATTAGTATAGAAAATATCGCACTTCAAACTTGGAACTTCGATGCTTATAAGCAGACTGTCCAAAATTATAAGCACTTCCCCTATTTACACTCTTTTGTCATGTAAATTTTAGGGAAAAAAAGTTAAAACAACTCTTATGAATATTATACCTAAATAGGAGTAAAATTAACTCTAAAATATAGTCAATCGAAAATCACAACGAAAAAGAGTTAATTTAACATTGATTCAAGTAAGTTTTACTCGATTATTTTTCTGAGTGCACGAATTATCAATCAGAAGTGCCATAAAATCCCATTCGCTGTTTTATTAAAGCTTGAAAGTATTTAAAATGTTCAAAAATCTAAAAAATATTGAGTATACTATAAAACGAATATATGCAAAACCAACTGATTTTTTAATTAGATTGATTTGAAAATATTTTAAATTAGACTATAATCTCCCTTTTATTTCTCAATTCCAAACTTAATAAAAATGTTTTTGCGCAAATAAAAAATCACTTGCATTTTCATATGGCATTTCAATTTTAAATTAAACGCTTTTAATGATTAAGAGCAGGGGAACATTAAACACATTCATGCTATATTGTCTCTTGTTAGGTAACTCTCTTGAGGAAATTGCAATAGTCTTACATGCAAGATATTTCCGCTGGATTGGGAATTGACGAGGGGTATCTGTGACCCTTGCATCGTCATGCCCATATTGAGCTGTCCCATCTGAAGTGGATGTGACAGTAGGATAGCCGTTCGGTGTCCTGTGAGGTTGTTAAGAGTCATCTGTGGATGGGGTCTTCCGCCAAATTGCTGCTGCTGCTGCTGCATATTGCTGCTCGACTTGGAGTGCTGCAGGTTATTTCCTGCAGGCGTAAACATATTTACGCCAGACCTGCAAATTAGTCCATAAATCATTAGTTTTTATACTCTCTATAAAATCCCACTTCCTTTTCACCTGTTCATTGTGAATTCCTGCGCATGCACATTGAGCTTATTCTGCGACAGTCCATCGATGCGGACGTCTGCAAAGCGATGTTGATCTTTTGTTAATGCAAGACGATTAGATTTTTTTTTTTTGGCGGGAAAGCTAGACTGGGAGTAGACTTACTGGGTGGCCTATAGATCTCAAGGGCGGGTTTTACACGCATCTGCTGCTGCTGCTGATGCTGCGGATGGAGCTGCATGAGACTCCGGCGTTTGGCATTCATCTGCTGCTGGTGATTAGGCGTACGTACAAAACTCCTCTCCCGGATGATCCCAAGACCTCCGGCAGTTGGAGCAGGTGCCTTCTTAACTTCCCCATTCTGACCACCTCCAGTCGATTGTTCGGCCATTGCGCACACACTCACATGCACTCACGAAAAAATTACAATATTACACTTGATCTCTTGCACACTTAATTTACAGCTTGACCACTTAATCACAATAAGTTATTATTAATTTTTTTTTTATTTGTATAGAATACTAGAGAAATATCACATTTGGTTCCTATTTGCTTTCCTTTGTAGCTCTCCCGGGAGAGATTCTTCCTTTTTCGCTATCACAAAAAGAAAAATGTCAACGCAACGGATCGCGATCTGTAGCAGAAAAGACTGATCATATGAGGGAAGAGATTGAATCATGATCGATGCTTTTTCGCGCACTTAGATGACGTAATTACCACATGTGCCCAGACACAGATGAATATGCCACACAGGCCTAATAATATTAGTTAATACTACATTATAATATTGGTGCTGTACAATACAGCGGGAATTGTGGATTGGAGGGATCGTGGGCGTTGTCGTTCAATGCAATCAACCACGGGCAACTTCATTGTCTCACTTATGGCATTTTTTCACTAACATTTTACCTAATATAATCTTCCTGTGCCAAAGCGCGTGGAAGTTAGGCTTAACTCTTGTCCCCATCCTCCCTATGGCAAAAAAAAAACTTCTTTAGCAATTTTTCTAATAGATTGAACTTAAGATTTTGGTCTGGAGTGTACTTGGTTAAATGGAACAAATCCTCGTTAGAGATTTGTCCCCTCTGATTGACGAACTCTAACTCACAACTGTCGGAAAAAAATCTTACAAGTTCAATTTGACGATACAAACTACAACATAGATAAACGGAATATTTTAGTAGAAGATACTTTACAGTCAGATGCACAAGTGTATGATCAATGAGACCTTCATGTCACCGTTATGCTAATTAGGATACTCTGTTTTAATGCTGTATTGTATGGAAATTATACTCTTTACAACTTGCAAATTTGGGTACTTGAAAAGATTTTAAGGACTAGGACTGTCCCTAACAATCTGTTTTGTGGGTTTGATAGAGAATTTAATCAGCTACATTTTCGTTCATGTACAACTTTTCTCTCAGATTATTTTTTAACCTCGATATTGAGGTTCAAACGAAAAACGAGCGCTCAGCCAACTAAAGAAAAACTTAACTATTTCGCAAATTTTGACTTTTTCTTTTCAAGTTTAGATAACCCAGAGTATTATTTTCACTTTTCTTACATTTGTAGGACTTTATTAATACTTATTGCATTATAAAATGTGTTTAGATATAATACAAGGTAATAACTCAAACAATATCTTCAGTAAGATTTCAGTGTTATTTCAATCTCAAAAGACTATTACAAAAAAGGCATATTAACTGCATATTGCAAAACTTCAAATATTTCAAAGAATATTTCTTGTTAAATTGACGTTTTAGAATCAATAAGTATCTATTTTACCTTTTACATACCAGTTACATATGGAAACTTTGCAAAAAATCCTTTTTCTAAATTCATTTCTTTTTATAATTCTTTAAAAAAAATTCCTACATTTATCTACAATCCTACAATTTTAACCTCATAATTACGTGATTTTCGTCGAAATAAATCTAAAACTAGTTTTTGAACTTGTAATTATTACTTTATGTATATCACATATGTTAAAGTTTTATACAAGTTTCCAAGTAATAAAATAATATTTAAAAATTTAAAATGTCATATAAAAATCACCATAACATCGATATTTAAGTATTAAATAATATAATAAAAGCTTGTACTGCCTAATTGCGAGGAAAGAAAGCAATAACACTCGAAATTGTGAAGGATTTATTAAGTTGGCTGAATGCTCATTTTTCGTTTGAACCTCAATTTCGAGGTTAAAAAATAATCTGAGCAAAAAGTTGTATATGAACAAAAATATAGTTAATAAAATTCTCTATCAAACCCATAAATCAGATTGTTAAGGACAGTTTTAGTTTTCGAGATATTCTTGAACAAAGTTGGTACAAATTTCGATTTTTACATGTTTTCTGACATTTATGGGACTACAGCGCCCCTGGTGTCGGTTGTACGAACTTCATCTGTTCAGAGGATTTATCGGGCATCTAAAGGAGAACAAATTATTCCTGAGTGAGAAATAAATCGGTTCAGCAGATTCGGAGATATAGGCACCCAAGTATCAAAAAACGGAAAAAACCGTTTTTCGTAAATACCAGGCACAAAATCCAAATGAAATCAAAATGATAATTATTTTCGTAAATCATTTGACCCTAGCAATAGAAAAAATAGCATGAGACCCCAGGGACAAAATCATCGTTGCACAGTGTAATTTTGACGACGATAAATTTATGGGAAATTATTTTAGAGGTCAGACAACTATCTTAGAGCTTTGTATTGATTTAAAAACCAATTGAATAATCCTCAATTTACTCTAGAATTGCATTATTACTTAATTACTACTAGATCGTCAAAATTGAAAATTCCAATATTGTTTGTTCGGAATTTCAAATTTTATCTTACCAGTAAACTTTAGGATGCTACAAGATAAACTTTACAATTTTTGTCACAAAAATATGCCCTTCCTTGTTAACTAAAAAAAAACTGGTAAAATTCATTAGTTTTACTAACTTTCACCAAAATTATCCAAAAAAATGTTTCTATCAATATTTTGATTACAGCTTGTTTTTTTGAAAAATCTTCAAAATATTTTTGATTTCTTTACGATTATAATGTATTATATCGCTCCTTGGAAATTACAAGGGACCAACTCACTTTTTGGCGATTTTGAGGTTTTAATGCACTCAGACAGAGAATTTAATAAAATTTCAGATGATATGAGTCAATAAATTTCGTTATTAGAAAAGTTTTTCAAAATTTTACTCTTTATGATTGCTTGCGCGGTTTTGTTTGAAGTAAAGAGGCACAAAATAGATTTATCGTTCAAATTTTTGTGAAACAAGGGACTAACTCAAGCAAGTTGATCCCGTGTCATTCTATTTTCATGAAAATTTGCGCATAATTTAGAATGATAAAGAGCTAACTCATAAAAAAACATATTTTGAAAGGTAAAAATATGTATGTTTCGATGTTTATAATAATGCTCATACAAATAGAAAAGAATTAAATTGTTTTTCTTAACATACTTAATTAAGATAATTATTTATACAAAGTTGAATCTTTCATGCTGTCTCCTGAAAAATGGCTCAGATTGAGTTGGCCCCTTGTAATTTCCAAGGAGCGATATAGAAACTGGGCTTTCATAGGGCAGAAAAATTAGCTTCAACTTGGGATTGAACTCAGAAAACCCAGAACCTCTCTATTTTTTTAAATAATTCTTTTGTATATAAAGAAAAATTTAAGAATCAGTATAATTAAAAATTTCGCTTAGTTGATTAGTAAATTACTCAGATACTTTATTTATTGACTCATGAAGGATTTTACTTATAAATACTTTAAGGATTTTTATGCATTTTAGGTAATAAAATTTGCCCGGATATAAATGTTCAAATTCTAAAAATTCTGACAAATTCTAAAAATTACCACTATTATAGTATGATTACCGTTTTTCACATTATTATAGTGTGAAAAATACACAACTTTATGGTATTTTTTGTCAAATGATCAAAAATTAACACTATTATAGTTTGATCATAATTTTTAACACTATTATAGTGTGAAGCCTTGTGTATTTCAACCAAAGTTGTTGAATTTTTAAACAAAAGTTGTGTAAAAATTGTTGAATTTCCAATTAAGACTTATACTTCAGTCGAGATGCTTTTCATTGGGCAAAAGTCATATAGAACATCAAATATTTATATGCATAATAAGTATATCGTGAAGATCCGAGCATCAGATGTAAACATTTGGCATCAGCGGGATTCCGAGTACAGGAAAAAACATTAGAAATGTCTAAAAAGGCAAAAAATCTAAATCTTCGAAATGAAAAGACAATTCAACAATAAACAGAATTCAACAATTTTTGAGTTTACACATATAAAATTCAACAACTCCAAATTCAACATCTTGAATTGAATATGATTTTTGAAATTGTCTACACATTAGTCAAAATTTTCTTCATTAACCCGTCTTTTTGTCAAAAATTCTCACCAATGTGTAGGCAATTTTTTTGAAGGACACTTCTTTATGTTCATTTTTGATAAAAATTTCTTATAATGTGTAGACATATTGGGAGGAATTGTCGTCAAAAATGGCATTTTTGACAGAATTTTGACGTTTCCACCTACAGTCTTGCAAGCAATTTCCTTCAAAAAAGCATTTTTTGACGAAAATTGCTCCCAATGTAATTTCCTTCAAAAGAGCATTTTTTGACGAAAATTGCTCCCAATGTATAGAGCCCTTAAAACAATATTTTGTACAATTTCAATAATTTTTCCTCTTCTCTGAATAAATCTTCGTCAAATATGATTTTTTCAAAAATTTCACGGTATTGATTTAGGCAAATAAAAAACATTTGCCGAAATACTTAAATACAAATCGTGACTTTGATGAAAATCTCAACTAATTTTGGATGTTTGAGTTTGTGCTGCAATAATCACAAAAAAACGTGACTGTATAATTTTTCGCTGTAGTGTTAGTCACTTGCGTAGGTGCATTATGTGTGAGCAACTACAAGATCGCACTTGGATGGAAAAATTGCCAAATTATTTGTTTTTTGTTAAAACCTGAAGCTAAGTGAATCACATTTTTCGCAGTTTAGAACAAAATATTGCAATTGCAGAATATTTTGGAAGAACTTTCGCGGGTTTTTCTGTCTGTCGGCGGGAAAAAGAATTTTTTTTTCTTAGATGAAGGTATTTTTCTCCTTCTTTGCCTCAATTCCCCATCGATAGTCGCCACGAATACACTGGCACTGGGATGTGATTAGATGTAATTCTAAATTCATAATTATTCATCCACATCCAAAAATAGAGGCACAATATTTTTAGCGAAAGGCACACACCACAGTCGAGCATTCTGCTTCATGAAATTTCCCCATCGTGATTGCTTGAACAAATGGAATGCTGAAATCTCTTCCTTCCTGATCCAATCTTTTGAAAAAAAATCCTCTCTTTTCCCTCAGCTAGATCAACACACCTCGTTTAGAACAGATTCTTCTCACTATCACGGCTCATAACTTTGCCTTAAAAATTAACACTTGTCATTGGACTGCGTAAGAAAAACTTTGTAGATTCGTTGTTTGGAGAAATTTCACCTTTTTTAAAAAAAATAACTTCTCACTTCTTTTTTTTTTATTCTTTTCCAAACTTCTTCTTCCTTAATGGATAAATTCGACTGGGCGCTTGTTTCGTGTCGGATGCTTTTCGAGATACTGAACATTGTCTCTCTCCCTCGCCTCAAAATCCACTCTCGATCGCTCAGAATAGAGTCTCTCGATTTACCCAAAAGCCAAGAGAGTCGCTTATTTCAGAGGCGTCGCAAAACTCTGACTCACATTTTGCATTAAAAGATTTTATTTTTGACAAAAAAGAACGAAAAAAAACAATACTACCCTCTCATTCTCACAATGCTAAATCTCACTTTTTCTTTTTTCCTTTTTTTCTTTTTTTTTTTGTAAATCATTATTATAAAATTAAATGTGACAAAAAATATGACCGTTTTACTATATAACAATCATCAGCTCATGTTCTATTATTCTCATCACTTGGATGTCGGCCTGGTGAATAAGAGAGACAAATTTAATTACTCCTCATACTTTTTACCACTCGTGCCGGATGAAAGTAACTTCTCGGCTCTCTCTGTGTTCATTCCCAGTGACAATGTCAGCAGCCTCACCATACACTTCCTCTCCTCATCCGGAGAAGTTTCTGAAAATGCGTGGAAAATTCATTTTCCAGCTATATTCTATTAGAAACTCTCTTAAGACATTTAAGAAAAAAAAAACCGATAGTTCAAACTGTTTAGGCAATTGCAGCTTGATTTGATAAGCATTAAGCTCAACAAACTTACACACATTGTTTCTAATTATTGAATATTTTTTGTAGAAAGTGATGCAATATTTAATTAATGACGTCGTTTTAAGCAATAAAGATAAAGCATTCGAAAAATTGTATAGAGACAATAGAGTTTATCATACACTGAGAGAAATTCTTGTAATCTACTAAAATCTAATCTTTTTCCTTATGTTTCAGAAGTCTTCCTCAAATTAGTAAAATTATAATCGAAAATATAAAAGAAGAACAAAACAAATAGATTAATATCCATCACGTTTATGTTTTATCAACAAATGAACTTCATTTAGGGTAACTGTACCAAATTTCGCCCAGCTTGCAATTTCGGACACTTCTTTTGATTCTCAATCTTCCCTGAATTTTTAGTTTTTATATACTTTATAGATTTTACAATATAAATAAAACAAAAAAATGTCGCTTCGACGAACGAGATGATGTAAAAAAAAATTTGGAAGAATTCCGAAAGGGAACTAATGGGAATCAAAGTGGCCGAAATATCACTCAAAGACATGTCTACATTTTTGTTAATTTTAAAATTTATTAAGAAATATTTTGGAGAAAGCAAAGACGATAAACTATCTAACAGGTTCCAAAAAACACTCATTAAAAGGAAGTAACAAAAAAAATCAATTTGTATTTAAAAATATTACATTTCAAACTTAAGACTTTGGCGCTTGCATACAAACAACTATGCCAAAATTTGGTATGGTTAAATCATAAGTTTGATAAATTTTCGACGAAATAAAAATAAGGTAGGGTAGAATCACCACTTCTCGCCAGTGCCTCACTTCTCGCCACGTATATTGAAATCGCTATTTTTCACGATTTATGAAATAAATGAGCCGCAAGGTTACTTCTATTTTTATTGCTGCTACGTATAGAATCGAAAAACACTAATTTTTTGTTTTGAATTTAAATGTTTAGGCATTTTTTAGAGGAATATTTTAAGCAAGTGCATCGAATCCAATATTTCTTACCAAATATAGAAAGCGTCATGAAACTTTTATCGAACAAAATTTAATTTTTGAATAAATAATTTGCCTATTAACCATTTAATTACATTCGGCGAATACATAAAATTTGTATTTAGTTATTTAATATTTCATTTTATATTATTTTTATATAAAAATGAGCCATGGCGGAAAGTGGTAATATTTTAAAATTGATTCACCACCTGTTGCCATTGCTTTTCAATAGGCGACGCTAACTTCACTTCATACATTCTCAGTTGTCAAATCTGCTTTATTTCCTTTCTGCAATAGTCTAATAATTTGATTTCTCAAATAAAAGTGAAGAAAAATTATTTAATAAGAATAATAATAAGGTGAACATGAGGAAAAAGGAATGCTAAATGTATTCTTTGCATAATATTGCTCAAAATAATCGAGTTTGAACTTTTCCAAGTGGGTGGCGAGAAGTGGTCACAGAACTGGCGAAAAGAGGTAAAAAGTGGCGACGAAGTGGTTATTTTTGCATTGTTAATAAAAATCAGGTTTTTAGGTACTCCCGCGTTAAATAGTAGGACAATTGTTTTGACGAATCTAGAGCCAATATATCTAATTAGCTTTATCTCAAATTTGAGTTATCTTATAATAAGGGGTCAAAAGTTATATAATACAATTAATTTCACTTTTTCCTAAAAGTGGCGATAAGTGGTTACTCCACCCTAACCCTAAGTGTGTCAAATTTCGGCCAGATTCAAATTTCGCCCACTTTTGAGTGTAACTTCGGCTAAGCAAGTAAATTAATTAAAATTATGGATTTAATCTTCAAAGAGTCAATGAAAAAAAATTACTTTCTTTGAAATATTTATTCTTTTTAGAATGTATTAACACAAAAATCGTTAAAAATTGGTTATAATTTGAATTAAAATAGTGTTCGGTGTGGAAAGAGCCTTACAAAAAATATGATAGATCGTTTGTAGCAATCTTGTGATTTATGATGAAGTACAAATGTTTTTTATTTTAGGTTTTTAATTAAAATTGATTAGTGTTCATTAAAGATATTTTTTGTTAATAATGAACGGTTCTTTAAATTCAAAATGAAATTTCCCAGTTTGATCACGCATTTCCTGCAGGAAAATTTAAATTTTATGAGCGTCCTTCCAGTGTCCGTCTTAAATGTCCTTCTTAAATTTATTATTTAAGTATTTTTGTTTATTTTCTTCAATTTCTAGGTTGTAAAATTCTCAAAGAAATTTAAAAAAAAAAATCATCATCTCTATGAAAAAGATGATGTGGAAAGGGCTTTGGAAGAGTTAAGGAAGGGCAACTCGTTACAGGAATCTGCGTGTAAATTTAGGCTACTAATGTTAACTTTTCTTAGGTTATGGGTCCATATTAATATTTTTAAGTAAATATTAATTCGTTCCGTATGACATTTTGAATTTTTCTATCCGTTGTTTCACACAAGGTGCTCACAAACAAAGTGGCCGAAATTCCATTCAAAGTGGACGGAATATTACCCAAAGCAGTCTATATTTTTATTCATTTTTTCAATATTTTGGGAATTGATTTAAAGAAAACAAAGATGATAAGCTACTTAACAGAGTTCTAAAGAACAGCTCCGAACAAGAAGTAACAAGACATTTCAATACGTATTACGCGTATTACATATCAAGCTTAGGACTTTGGCGCTTATTTGTAGCTTAATGCCAAAATTTAGCACACCTTCACTACTACATAAAATAAATACAGAAACAATATCTGTTAAAACAGAAACAATATGCCCAAATATTTTTTCTAATCTTTTTAATTAAATTATAAAAATATATTTTTCGTAACAATACAAAATGTCTCATTTCCTACTTAAAAATGTTCAAATTAGAAAATTTTCTTGCAATATTGAAAAGACAGAGTAATCGTCTTATACACAGAAAAAATATTCCGTAAAATTGTTCGTAGTTTGTAAATTGTTACTAGAGACTTACGAAATGTTCGTAAATCATATAACCCACAAAAAGTTTGTAAAAATTTCCAATTTTTTCACAAAAATTGTTCATAACTTGTTGACGCTTGACGAGCATTTTTTATTACTTTACAAACATTTGTTCGTACATTTTAGTTTGTTTGACAAAACTTTAAAAACACATGTCAAAATTTTATGAGCATTTTTATGTATTGACGAATATTTACGAACAAAAGTTTGTAAAAGAACAAAAAAAATGCTCGTGATCATGTTACAAACGATTTCTGTGAAAAAGTACAAACTTTTACAAACTTTTTCGTAGATAATACGATTTACGAGCACTTCGTAAGTCTCCAGTAGGAATTCACAAACATTTACGAATTTACAAAATATTTTTTTTGTGTAGATGGAGTCTAACTAATAAACAAAAAATTGAAAGGAATAGAATTAAAAATTTACAGAGTAACCTAATTGAAGTGCAACAAATTTTAGGTCTCTCTAACTTCTAAATCGCTGAAGGCAACACTTTTCGCTTTACTCTAATCGCTTTACTTTAATTGCTGGAAATATCTGTTTACCAAAACCAGCGTACAAAAGTATTTCCAATTCTCTTTTCAATTTTCGGATGTTTTAATGATTTTTTTTCCGTAATGAAACACAAATACGATAGTATGATTTTGCTGTTTATCTGTAAAGGTTCAGATTCCTATCACTAGAGCCGTTTCATACTTGAATGTTGATAAATCTTTCGTATCTCGAATCATAGTTCAATAAAGGGATGCTGGCAACGTCGCAAAACGCTATGGTAGAGGATGAAAAAACTGTAGAGAAGAGCTCGCTACCTTCGGACGACTCAAGCTTCTTCGGATAATTCATTTTTTTATATTATTGATCGATTTGACCCATGACTCTGTTTAGGAAATTAAAGGCATAGGACTAACTTTTAAAATATTTTATAATAGATCAAATTCATGCAAAACATATTGAATAAATGAGTTGTTCGAACCTTGAGTCGTTCGAAGGTAGCTTTCCTCTATTATCGACAAACGGGGTTTTAAAGTGAACAAGGAAATTTAACAACACCGAAAAAATGATCAAGTTTACTCCAGAGAAGATTGACTTAGGAGAATAATACGGAAAAGGGGCATTTGATTAAGAAAACTGGAGTGGAACGATAACTTTTCGATACTATCGAATCGATAGTATCGGTAAATCTATATCTGTTAGATTAAGTGAATGTCGACTTTTTACGCATTCTTGGGCCATTCATTGTGACATTCTTAAAAGAATGCGACTGTTTGTATCTACAGTAGAGTTCCTCAAATTTGAACATTTTGGGGGTATAGACGACATCTCACTCCTCAAATTTGAACAATATTTTCGAAAACGTAACGGAATTCATGTAAATAAATTCACTTCTCATAAATTAAGGAAAATAACTTTAGAAGAATTTTATAAATTGAAATTGTTGTTAAATACGAGGAATTTGTTAAGGAAATTAATATAGGGGAAGGTTTTGCACCTTCGTAACGTCGCAGGTTCGTAAATGTTGATTTTTTTCCAAGTTACTAAATAAATATCATCCATGGTCATATATTCTTATAGCTAATCCCACATCTCACATTTCCGGACAACCTTGGGAGCCTAGGCCTTTTTTTCCTGGGTTCTAGAAGCAAAAATAAAAAATGGGCCTAAAATCGCAATTCTGATGTGTATTTTATGCATTTTTTCACGCTTCAAGAGTTTTTTCGAAGAAAAACAACATTCCAAGTTATAGAAGGTTTATCAGGGTTAATATTTACCGTGAAAATCTTTTGCTAGAAGGGGGTGGAAATGTGGGCGAAGAAAAGTTCACAAAGATTGCCTTCAGTGCAGGTTCGTAAAAATATCAGTCAAAATCATTGACTACCAACTCTGTGAATTCCAGACTGTTTTGGGACACACTGTGCACGACGCTCTGGATATTTTGACCCATCCAGAGATTCCACTGAACAAGTTGACAAGAAAATTGTGATATTACAACGATTACAACATTTTTCAAGAAAATCTCGAAGAAAAACACGCACTTCCACAGCAAAGTGAGACTTCATCAGATGTGTTTGTTTCGCTTCTGTCAAATCGAACATTAAGCCTAAATCTGCTTATGGTAGGTGTGATTCTTTCATTGTCCATACGGTGCGTTTTAAGCATTTTTCATACAATTTGCTTTGTTTTCAAGCGGAGTTTTCCTCATTTTACTTTAAACTAACCACTGTTAATTCTAAGAATCATTAATGTTCAAAAGATGTTCTGTAAGACCAATGGGAGGTATTAGAGAAAATTCGTGGATTACAATAGGTGTGATTGCTGCTTTCTGATTTGTGCAGTGGTGAAACTAGACTGTTTATGGTAGATGTGATTCTTTTATTGTCATTTCGATGTATTTCGAGTATTTTTCATAAAATTTTCCTTGTTTTAAAGTGAAACTTTCCACATTTCATTTTAAATTGGTGGCTGGTCATTTTTGAAATTAGTTGTGTCCGAAATATGTTCTGTAAGACTGTTTGGAGGTGTCAGAGAAAATCCGAGGATTACAATAGGTGTGATTATAAGAGAATCACACCTAACCGAGCTCTGAACTGACTGTCAGAATGCAGGGAAAACATGGTTTTCCGATTGCAAAAAACATGTGTTAGAAAAATAGCTTAAAATTGATCTTTTAATGCGTGATACCTTCTACAAACAGTGAAAATAAGTACACTAACGGCCAAAACATTAAATACACCCTTCGTAAGCTTAAATACACGTGATTTGGACCGGGAAAACGCTGTAATATCCAGTTCTATTGACTGAAATAGTTTCATATATAAACTTAAGAACAGTTTTAAACAAGATTTGAGAAAATACATGAGCTACAAAATTTATAATTTGTGGATCAGTCAAAAATTAGCTTTTTGGAAAAAAATGCAAAAGCAGCCCCACATTCCAAAACTGATCTATGAGGAATGCTTGGGATAGTTATCCTCTTGAAAAAAAAAACCCACGCCCAATAAACCGAATGCATTAGCCACGCCAGTCACCCGATTGTAGCCTCATTGCAATTCTCTTGGATTTTCTCGACCACAAGGTTCGAGATTAGGCGCGAAATCAGTTCCAATCTTGGTAGAAACACTTCAGGATGTGTGGGCAAAGTTCCTTCAGACATTTTGTAGAAATTGATCAACAGGATGCCCCGAATTTGTGAGGCGCTTATCAAAGCTAAAGGAAAATTCTTCGAGGAAAACTGAATTTGATGATTTTATTCATGTTTTTTAAATAAAATAATGAAGTAAAAGAAATGAAATTGCAACTATAATAAATAGTATTTTGAAAAAAAAAATAAATAAATAAAAAAATATATGAAAAAGTTGAATTTGGGCTGAAAATTTCAATATTCAAAGAAGAAACCCCTTTTAGAACACATCACACCGGAAACCGACCACAATTCGTACCAAAAATATTCTCTCGGTATTATTTTCAGTTTTTCTGACTTTTAATAATATTTACTAATAGTATTTAGCTTATATTAAATGATTATTAAAAGATTAGATCAGTTTTAGAATGTGGGGCTACTTTTGCATTTTTTCCAAAAAGCTAATTTTTGACTGATCCTCAAATTATAAATTTTGTAGCTCATGTATTTTCTCAAATCTTGTTTAAAACTGTTCTTAGGTTTATATATGAAACTATTTCAGTCAATAGAACTGGATATTACAGCGTTTTCCCGGTCCAAATCACGTGTATTTAAGCTTATGAAGGGTGTATTTAATGTTTTGGCCGTTAGTGTAGATGAAAGTTCCATCAAAGTAGTGATGCCCAAATTTTTGTTTCCGGTGTAACGTTTCCGGGGAAAATGAGGCCTACAGGGGTTGGAAGAAATGGTACGAAGCATTCCGGTACCGGATACATTCGTAAAAAATGCTACTACATTTTCATTTTCCTGTAGAGGAAAATCCAAGGACTTCCAGGAATTTTGTGAGGCAGAATTATGAACCCAATAAGTGAGAGATTTTTTTGACATAGTGATATAATTGATTCGGTTTGTGTGGCATTCAGTAAAAATTCTTAAATCTTGGATTCCTTTTTTAGTACGAAGGTTCAAAACCTTCCCCTAATACGACGATATTGAGGAAACACCAGAGAAAAATCCCGTCTGACCAAGTAAGCGTTGATTATAGCCTCAATTAACCCCTATCTTTCATACCTTACTTTTAAGAAGCTTCCATACAAAATACCCCTTACTAAATATATGAGAAGGACACTGTTTCGCGTTCATGGTGGTGAGCAGCGGAACTACGAAAATTATGTTGCCGGCCGTGTTGCTCAGCTGTCAGTGACAAGATGGAACATTTTCCAAAACATTTTATTTGTTTTTAAAATTCTCGCAAAGATTCTCAGTGATTTTAGTGTTTTTTTTTAATAATAATAAATGTTCGTGGGTGCGTTTCGTGTAGAGAAAAGTCTCGTGGTAACTATAAACAAATTTCCAATGTTGAAATACGTGTTTTTATTTCCTTTCGGGGGTATTTTTTTAGGAGACAATTTTTTTCAGAATAGTTTTTGCTTTTCTAAAGTATTAAAACGTTCATCCTGGTTAAATAAAACATATCCCTATCTTTGTAGCTTCTGTCATTTGTATAAAATTTGAAGGTGAAATCAGAATGTGCAATTGACAGTTTCATTCCACCGCCATTGATATACGTGGCAAGATTCAGTTCTTAATTTGTGCCTACCACTCGGATCTTGCCGATGAGGGCTAAAATAGTGCCTAAAGCTGGGTGTTAATTAATAGCTCAAGCCTGGGTCCCCCTTACCCTGTGTCAGACAGGATAGTTCTAATTCAGACTCCAATGCAAAATTTCATTTACTTAACCTCATATTTTACATTTTGAATGCAACCGTCTTTCAAATTTGAGGAACTCGACTGTATTTAGTTACATGAAGTCCTGGGGTGACTTGATAACTTATTTTCGGATACTATCGACTGTCGATTCTGAAAAATTTAAACAATAGCTGCACTTCCTGTAACTAATATACTAAATGTTTATCAATAGTCTCATTCTTTTAAGAACGTCATAGTGAATGGCTCAACAATGCGTAAAATGTCGACTTTCACTTAATCTAACAGATACAGATTTATCAATACTATCGATTCGATAGTATCGAAAAGTTATCATTCCACCCCTGCTATCGTTTAAATTTTTCAGAATCGACAGTCGGTAGTATCGAAAATAAGTTATCATATCACCCCTGTTCTACTCTTCATTATAAAAATAATTTTCCCTTAAATTGAATGAAATGAATGTGACTGATACTGGTTTGTCGGTGATTCACGCACTTCTATAATCTAGAACCTAGAACACTGAATCACTTCACTCCTTTTTAATTGATAAATGATAACTTATTATCAAATTGATGTCCAACTTCTTTAAGCACACCAAAAAACAGAAATGCTGTCCTCTTCCTTTTGTAGAACATTTTTTAAACTCTCTGCCGTGGAACGAGGAACATCAAGAAAGTTCAAGAGATACTCACTGAAATAGAGTCTAAGATATACGAGGAGCTTTTCACTGATCACAAAAATTTATCTTGACACTCACTAGCATTTCACTTCATCACTGAACACTGTCCATTTCACTTCTTGGCCAGAGTTCATTCTGGCCTGAAGAACTTATATCACCAAACTTTATTTACACACTGAAGAATGAGTAATGAGTGGGTAATGAATTAAGGAAACTCTATTTGATTTCAATTTTTGACGTTTTTAAAAAGATACTTATCCCTTCCGTAGTCTATATTCGGAGGATCACAAGGTTAATTTCAATAGACAAATGTCCATTAGAACGCAATCATAACCGTTTGTAATGGTTTAGGCTATCTCATGAGCCGATAGCTGCTCTTCACTTGAGTTTTCGAACGTTATGGTGTCTACACACTAGAAGCAATTTTCGTCAAAAATTGCCTTTTTTAATGTCTGACGTTTCTGCCTACAAATAGAGGAAATTTTCTGTAAAAAAGCATTTTTTAAAGAAATTGCTCCTAGTGTTTAGAGGCCATTAGTGTCAAAATATATGCCAGCATCCGTAATATGCCTTGGAAGGTTTTCTGAAATTTCACCCTAACCAAGTTTGGCTAAGAGACAACGTTTAGTTGCTCATTATGAACGCACATTAGCCTTATATTTAAAAATTTTGTTTTTTCTTTATTTTAAAACAATTAAAAATACTTTTTTTTCTAAATTGTGTTAAAAAAAATTTTTCGTTATTTTAAACCTTATAGCGAATCCAATTGATAAACAAACAGAATTGTTTGAACTGTTATGTGCATGGTCACATGCAGACAGATTGCAATGTCTACTCTGCCTGAAAAATTGCACAACTTCCCGACATAAATTTATGACACTTTTAGTAATTTTATGATTTTTTTTATAATCCCAATTAAAGAAAAAAATGTAAAATAAAAAGAAAGTAATAAAATTACAATGTTTGCAAAACTTACCAGTTGCACTGGTGACTTCCTGCTCCAACTTCAATTTCTCTTGCGCCACCATCAGCATACCTTCCTCGATGGTGCCCTGAGAGATGAATTTGTAGATATGGACGGGTTTCTCCTGCCCCATGCGATGGCATCGATCCTCCGCCTGCTTATCATTGTAGGGATTGAAGTCAATGTCATGAATGATCACAGTGTCAGCTGCCGTGAGATTAATTCCCAAGCCACCAGCTCGCGTGGACAGAAGGAAGACAAACACCTTGTTGTCCGTGTTGTATTCGTCAATCAGATCCTGCCTATCGCTCACAGTGGTATTCCCATCGAGTCGAAGGCAATCAATATCCCGGATTTTCATATACGCCTCCAGAATATCCATCATAATGGTGAATTGGCTGAAGATGAGCACACGATGTCCTTCAGCCTTCAATTTGGGCAAGAGTTTGTCCAACTGTTGAAATTTTCCAGATTCCAAAATGATTTCCATGGGCAGTCGATGCTCCACAATGGTCCTGTACTTAAGTGCCAACTGATGAATGTAAAAGTCTGATCTCCAGAGCAAATCTTCATAAATATGATCCGGATGGTTAGATTTAAATTGATGATCAATAGCCAGACGCCTAGCAATCTCCCTGAGCTTGGCATCTGTATAGTGGTAGCGCATCAAAAGTGGATGATTAGCTAATTTTCTCATGTCCATCATTATCGAGAGTCCATTTAGTTCTGCCGTTCCCTTAACCACTCCCGAATCCTGCGTATACATCTCCACCAGCTTCTTGTACTTCTCCTCCTGATCCTCCGTCATTGGAATGAGTTTCGCCTCGTCAGTCTTTGGTGGCAAATACTTCAGAACATCTCGCTTCAGGCGTCTCAGCACAAATGGCTTCATAATCCTCTTAGCCTGATCTATTTGATTCTGCTCAAAACTCTCACTGCTACTCTCACTGTTCCCATTAACCTTCTTTCCATCCTCATCATCCTCCATCTTCACCTGATTCTTCGAATTACGCGAAAAGAGATTACGAATATCTTCTTGACGCTTCGCAAATAACGACGGCATCACGAAGCACAAGAGAGACATCAACTCTAGCAAATTATTCTGCAGTGGAGTTCCCGTCAACAAGATTCTCCTTTCGGAGTTGATCTTATCAAGATATTCATACCGCTGCGTTGTCATATTCTTTAACATATGAGCCTCATCAAACACCACATAATGCAATTGTGTCGTCCTGCAAAGTCAAAGAAGCTTATGCTTATGGTGCATGAATTTTAACCCTCTAACGGTGTTTTTTCTTTAATATGCGAAAAAAAAGTTCTAAAACAATGTTTTCTAGGATAATTATGATCCAATAAAGTCGAAAAAGCCATCCACTCTTCATTATCTCTTTTAGTTTAGGCGCTAGGTGAGAAAATATAAAAATTTTTTGAAACTCTTTTTGCTTCTAAAATTCACATTTTTAGTTTTTTTTTTAAATTTTTTAAATAAAATATACAAAGTAGAATGACATATCTTTCAGTAAAAAATAAATTTATTTTAGTCAGATAACTTTAAATCGGTTTTTTTTTATGGAAATTGGAAATGAGTTTTTCTGCACAAATATTTTTTGTTGCTTTTTCTCTGACCTGTCACACAAAACTGGGAATAGCAACAAAACGAAGAGTCAAAATGAGTTCAAACTTTCAAGAGATGTTTATAAGACTATTACCGAGGACACTATAGCACTTTTAAATGAATAAAACCTTTATTGTCGCTGTAAATGTGATTTTTGTGAAGACCGCCTGGAGGCGGTCTTACCCGTTGGAGGGTTCAAAAAGGACAGATAATCCTAACTGGCTTATGTGGGTGAGATTCTTAACGTGAGCTAACTCGGAATGTCTGCAAATTCTATTTAGAGCTGAAATTGGGGGACACCATTCAGTTATCTTGAATCAAATTCGTGAAATTATACAAATTTTGTATTTAAACCAAAATGTGGGTGAAATGTAGACCAGAATGTTCTCTATAACTTTGCCGTAGAACTTGATCTCATTGATTAATCAGAAGCCGAGATAATCGACATTGTTTGTTTCTGAATTCGTCTTTTCGACCAGAGCGCCCCAAGTGTTCATTTGATGAACTTCAACTATATGAAAGAATTGTTGTATTTTGTGAGACTTTCCATTTAAAACCCTATTTTAAGTGTCTTGGTCGAGAAGAAGTAGTCAAATTGGCATCTGAGTGGTTTCAAAGCGTTATTATGGGAAAAATCAATTTTTACACACTTAAACGACAAAATCGGACAGATCGCATTATTTGATCGAAAAATGATGTATGGACGAAATATAGATATAGAGACAAATGTTCTCTACAATTATGTCGAAGTAATCATCAAAATCGGTTCAGCGACAGTCAATATAATTGAGGTTATGTGATATTGAAATTGGTTTTTCGACTGTGGCGCCCTTGGTGTTGGTCCCACGAAGTTCAAATGTTATAGAATGTTATAGCATTTGGTGAGATCTTTCGTTTAAGCCCTCACGTTTAAGCCCTTCGTGAACTTTGACCCCTCATATCTCAGGTTCTATTATAACCACAGCGCACGTACGCCCCATTTTGGAAACGTCCTAGACTGATTAACTGACTGAGATTAACTTGCGCAATGCTGTTTTTGAGAAAAATGAATTTGAATTTTGATGAATTTTGGCGCCATCGCAACGCCACCTGTGATGACTTTTTGAACTTTCATCTAAAAGTGCTCATCGAGACGAAACCAAAAACCCAAAATTTAGGTCAAAATCTTAATTAGAACCGGAGATAGAGGCCGGTTAATATTCGAACTTTGACCCCTTATACCTCGGATCTGGGGTTATGGATCGACTTAAGTATTTTTTTGTTTGATAGCTATAATCAGCGGCTACAACATACTAAAATTTCAGCCCGATGCATAAAGGCATTTATGAGTTATTTAACTTAAGAAATTGAAAAATCTTCTTTTTAAAAATAGCGCCCCTAGCTGTTGGTTTTATGAACTTGTGATGTTAGAAGGGGAAGTGGCATTTCACGAGAGCTTTCCAAAAAGCCCTCACTTTTTCAATTCTGACAATTAGAACCGGAGTTATGGCCAGTTTAAGAAAATTTTTCGGGGGACCTTAAGTTTGGTTATGATCGAAAGCTCTTAAGGACCAGCTATAACATACTAAAATTTGAGCCCGCTCGATGCCATAGGGGCGGAGCCATTGAGAAAACAAAATAAGGGTGGTATTCAAAATGGCGGAAGGAGGGGTGATGGGTGGGGGGTCATTGCACCAAGTTGCAATTTTCACCCGATATATAACCTTTGCCGAAAACCGCAAGTTGATATCTCTTTTAGTTTAGGAGCTATTAAGCTCCAAAGACCGGACGGACGGACGTACGAACGGGTACGTAACTTAGCCCCCCATATATTCGTGATCAGGAAGTGATGAAACACATTTTGGCCAAGTTTGAGGTCGATCGGACGACATGAAATTTTGTTAGGAGTTAGGATTATAGTAGGTGAGATTACAGTAGACTCTCGCTCAATCGGCTCTTTTTCAATCGGGCGACAAATTTTGTTGACAATTTTCACGTTTAATTATGAAGCTAATTTGCTCAAATTCGCTGTAGTTCTTCCTATTTTATCGTGATTCTTTATAATTGAGCGCTTTTTGTGGAATTTACAAAGGCTTTGACGCCCAAATCTATCGATAAACCGGATGACATTTCGCCCCAAATGCCCAATTGAGAAAGAGTCTACTGTATTAAGAATCTCACGTAATTCTGCAGAATTTCTACAGAAAATTTTATGAATTTTCGGCACTTTCCTCAAGATGTCGTTCTGTCAAAATGGACTTGGAATATTTTCTCTGAAATTATTTAACAACTTGGTACAATTTATAATCATTATTTTCATGATATATTTTTATATATATATAAATACTGCGAGGGTATGCTGTCTATAGAGAAGGATTAAATAGCAGTATTAAACATACTCCCGACCGAAAATTCTGCATCTTGCAACAAAAAAAATTTACGATGTGATTTTCAGTTGAGGCCTTTAAAACTATTTATTATTTATGAAAAAAATATTCTTTTCATTTCATTTAGAGTACTGTGTCAGATCTCGTAGCGATTAGTCGATTCACACAGAGCGCTCTTTGATTTATTCTCGAGTGAGAAGTTTATCTTTAAATTCAGTGAATTCCTTTTCTTTTTAATAATAGTTTAATCTAAAAGTTGAGTTTAAGAAGTCTAGTGCAATGAGTGTAGAATCAGGGGGTCCAGGAGGCCCCCCTGATGATTTCAACCTGTACAATGTAACGCATCGTGGCGAAATGCCCACATTAAAACAATCACAAAGCAGAAACTATAAAGCCCTGAAGGTCGCCTTCTTCACTCATCCTTCTGATACCGAAAAATATTTCGTTATCGGAGGTGAGGAAATCAGAAAACTCAACATCTTCGAAATTCATCGTGGGCTGAAGTGCATTTCATCGGAAAATTTCAAAATCATTACGAGGCTAAATAGTGGAGATCTTTTGCTCCAAACATCATCTACCTAGCAAATTGATTGTTTGAAAAATCTGACTAGTTTTGGAGTTGATAAAAAGCCCGTTACCATTTCCGAGAATGGTGCTTTAAACAAATCTCAGGCTATTATTCGTTGTCGAGAGATCATGAAACTGGATATGGAGACAATACAAGAGGGATTAAAAGATCAAAAAGTTGTACATGTTCAGAGGCTCAAAAGAAGGGAGAACAACACATGGGTGGACACTGCAACACACATTCTCACATTCGATTCCCCAATATGCCCAGCTGAAATTAATGTTGGATATCTCGTCGTCAAGACAGAGTTGTACATCCCATCCCCCTTCCGGTGTGTCATATGCCAGCGCCTGGGACACACAAAGAAAAGATGCGATTCGAAGAAGAATACTCCTACTTGTGGGTATTGTGCCAAACCGCTACACGGAAATGAAGAGCCCTGTCCTGGTCCAGTCAAATGCGTAAATTGCCTTGGGAATCATCCAAGCTCGAGCAGAGCATGCCCAAAATTCATAGAGGAGAAGGAGATCAACGCCATCAGGGTGACTATGAGGATCCCATACAAATTAGCCAGAGAGGAGTTGAAGAAACGGAAATTTGTCCAACCTGCAGCACACATGAAGCCCACCGCCCCAGATAATCAATCAAAAAAAACTTTTGCAAGTACACTTAAGTCTGAAACATCTAATTCAACATCAAAACCTGATCTTTCAATAAATCAAAACAAGGTTACAAAGCGAACTTCTGTAAGTCCATCACCAAAAAGCCCAAAAATTAAACAACCTAAAGTTCCTAAGATTACAATTAAAGAACACAAAAGACAAAATGTAGAGGAAAGGTTGAATGCTTCTCTAGCAGAAAAATCTATTCTAAATACTCCAACTGGAAATGTTTCTCCTTTGAAAGAAACCCATTCACAAAAAACAGATTATTCATTAACAAATTCACCAACAAACAGTTCACAGAAAAATTATTCACTCACTCGTCAAACAATCTCTGCTGATATACTACTTCAATTCAAAGGTTTTGATAACAGTCCCCTTACCCCTTCACGTCCCAACCTTCCTCTCCCTTCTCCTGCTTCCTCCCTTTCCCCCGATCCCAAGCCTCCTGATATAATGGACTTTTCAGATGAAAATTCCTCGTCAAGTTCAGACCAAATATCCGATGAATGCGATAATAATTATAAATAAGCTGATTTGATCACGTGAATTCTCCAGGGCTGTGTGTGCCTATGTTCTTTGGGGGGGGAGAGGGTAGGTGTAGAGAGAATGTGCATACTTATAGTATGCCTTCTTTTTGAACTTGCCCTACCTTCTCTTGGTGGGCCTGGCGTGCATGCAGCCCTGGAGTATTGTAAAGATATTTGTATTATTATTATTTTCAAATTCTAAGCCAGTAGGCTTAAAATTTATGAAGAAATAAATCTTAAAATTTCATTTATTCTTCATCTTCTAAAATAGAAGACTATAAGAATATTCAATGTTTTTTCTTTCCTTAATTTTTGGTGATGGACACCCCAGTGAAATATGTACATCAATATTAGAAAAAAAGAAATTGTGTACTACTTAATTGCTTAATTGATATTCTAATTTACATCTGAAATGTTCACTTTAAACTATACGGCACGATATTAATAAAAGTGCCTAATCATATGTATAATGGGGAAAAGGGTGGATTTCTTGAATAAATAATAATCATTTCATTTAGTATATTTTGGTCAATTTTTTCAATAAAATGTATAGATATGAAAAAACCGTCTCTTAAGCAGCCATTAGGTAACGGATTTGAGACTTCGCTTAGGGCCTTGACAGACCTGAGGATTAGCCAAGAGACGGCTTAGCGTAATTATGTTAGAAATAATGGTCAAACTACATTTTCATCATTTTCCACTAAGTCGTCTCTCGGCTTAACACTTTAAGGACGATTGGAACACCGGTGTCCCATAAAGAAAATTATTTTTCCTGACTACATAAAGTTATTTTTTTTATGTTTGTACATAATTGTAAAGTAGAAGGTTGAAGGAATCAAGAATATTTTTTGCAGGTCTTTAGCTATTTGCTATGTAGTAAATATTTAAGATCAAAAATGGCGAATTTTTAAATTCTCAAGTTCATATTTGATTTTATTTATTTTTTATACTTCCAATTTTTTTAAGCAAAACCCTTTTGGCAATATAAACTACAATATTCATACGTAATATTTTTCATTAAAGCGAAAAATATTATTCATTGGTATTGTCAGAAAAATTACTTAAATTTTTGGGCTATTTTTGTCCCTATCGTTCATAGAAGCACAAATTACACCGAATCAGACTCTGTTGGACTTTCCATGGTTAGATGTAAAACTTATCAATGATTATGTTTCCCAGTTTAATTTTTATTGCTGATTTTCAGTCCGTAAAGTGTCTCGTCGTTAAAGGGTTAAGTCGTAAGTCTAGGGCATTATTCGATACAAATTTTGATAGCTTCGGTTATTTGCCGTTACGATCGCTAGTGCGGTTTTTGAATGATGGCCGTTAAAAAAGGAAGAAGAAAAATTGCGGAATTGTAGAACAAAGTTTTGCTGGGATGATATCACCCGTCAAATAATTTCGTCAGATATCTTTAAGTTTTCTGCAGAAAATATCTACACCTCTGCCGAAAATCTGCCGAGAAATCTGTAGATATTCCTACGAATTTTATTTGGACTTGAGACAAAATTCGTCAGAAATTTTTGCAGATTTTCTGACGAATCCTGGTGCATACTCTGACGAATTTCTGTAGATATTTTGCCGATTTTCTGTACATTTTTCTACACTCCAGACTTTCCAGACAACTGTGTCAGAAAAGATGGAATATTTTTCACTGAAGTTTATTGCAAAAATCAATAGAGTGATTCTCTTGGTGATTTCACAGTGTTTATATAAAATAAAGAATTCTGCGACGCCGTGTTACAAGTAGAGAAAAGTGAAGTGAAAACTTTAAACAGAGTGTCGACCAAAATCTCGTGTTTTTGTATCATTCGATTGGCGATTTTTAAGAAATTAGTATTTTTGCTCGCATTTTTTTTTACTTATCTAAAATGTGTACTCGGTAATGTTTGTTAAGCAGAGCATACCATTTTCTTTATAACTTCTACAGTTTCTTCATAAATCAGCAATATTTTTGTGAAGTAATGGAGGTTATGCAGATTTTCTAGGGAGAAATTCTGCCGAGAATCTGCAGATTTTCGGCAGAATTTCTGCCGAAAATCTACAGATATTCTACGCAGAAATTCTGCCGAAAATCTACAGATTTTCTCTGAATGTACTAGAATATACCGTTAAAATTCAAAAAACCTCCGAGTAAAATCGACAGGTAGAGCAATGATTTGACGGGCATGTTTTGAGTTCTTGGAAAGGTCTTCGAATTTCCGATAAAACTGAACCGATTTCAATCGGTTCTGAACGCGTAATGAATCGGTTCATATTCGATAACTAATTTTTATCCGAAATTCAATTTATATTGCTCTTGTGAGATGTATTTTGGACAATGTTTTGAGTTATTTATAAATCAGTTGTGAACCGGTAATGAACCGATAAATAATTTTTGTGTGAAAATAAATTCTATTATTCTTAAAACTATATTTTGGGAAATCCTTTTGAGTGATTTACGAATCGGTCCAAATCGGTTTAAAACTGTTAAACGATGCAAAAATATTTTTGATTTTTTTTAAGCATTCTAAGTCACGAGTTCGAGCACTTTACAAAGTACTGCATGCTTTGCCGCTCGTTTTGAGTAAAATTTCACAATTTATTGAAATTTTCAAGTTTACCTGAACATTTTTCTCTCCTCGGGCAGTGAAGCCACCATGTGGTAGGTGGTCAGGATAATGTCGATGCCTTCTAAGCCACCACGAGCCCAGCGAATTCGGAGATTCTTCCTCTCCTCGAGGGAGCCATAGTACTTCTCCAACACGAACGACGGACACCACCGCATGAGCTCATTCTCCCAATTGTGGAGCGTCGACGAGGGCACCACAATCAAATGGGTCTTCTTGGCCAGCCCATGCTCCTTCAAATAGGCCAGGAAAGCAATGACCTGAATAGTTTTTCCCAAGCCCATCTCATCCGCCAAAATCCCATTCATCTTCTCATTGTGCATCACTGTCAGCCAATTGAGGCCGATCATCTGATACTCTGCCAATTGGAGGGATTCCGTGAGAATGGAGGGCTGCTTGGTCAGACCAGCTCCTTTGGATACAGCCGCTTCCAGCCTCTTCACCATTTTCGTGCACTTTTTCATGATCAATGAGATATTTTTGCGACGCTTCAGGAGATCCTGGCAATTATTTAGGATATCCGTGGAGAGACTCCGATTGTTCTGCACGGTCTGGACAAGGCTGGACCAATTGGGATAGGGTCTAGCGTCAATGAGAGTCTGAGCTTTTTTCTGGGAACACGTTTTTATCACCACCAATTCCTGCAGACTCGATTCATTAATATACTTCAGCACAGCCTTGCGATCCTTGGACACATGTTCCGAATCTTCCTCGTCACTGTCCAGATCACTGTCAAAAACTTTATCTGTGGGCTGATTGGCATCTGGATCTTCGCTGTCATCGCTAGCAGCCTCACGATAGCGAGCCTTCTTGGCCTGGATTGTAGAAGGGGGGGTCTTCTTGAGTGAAGAACTGCAGGAAGAGTATCCGGAAGATGTCGAGGAAGCTGACGACGTCGGTTGAAGGGCTCTGTTCTGCTGGAAGCCTCTACCACTGCGATTTTCTTTCAGCATAATCCTAGCTTTCTCTAGATCCCAATTGGACTGAACTAGACAATCCTGAGATACCAGAATTGGAGCATTGGGCTCCAGGCGTCGAAAGGTCTGTAGCATTATCTCCTTTTCCTGCAGCGTCAACGTTACCGGCTTTGCCACTTCAGGAGCTTCTTCCTTCTTCATTTCCTCATTCTGCCCATCCACTTCAGCTCCATCCTCACTCAGCTTCCTCTTTCGCGTCGCAGCATCCCCAGGTTCTCCTGCGATAGCCAAGAAAATGCCAGGTTTTTTTCACCACGGAACATGACTTTTCACCTACCTGCGTTCACAGTTGCAGCTGGTTGATGGAGATGTTTCTGGATCCGGACGCTGCGGAGAGACATTTAGACAACAAAATATGCACACCCGGAAATTATTTAATCAGTATAATTTAATTCACGATAGAAATAACTTCAAATATTGGGTAAAATTTAGCGAAAACCGATGCAATTTCACAAGATGAAAAAACGCGTGCAGGGATTTCACATCGATAGAACAACTGTGTGAGTGTGACAGCTTCGATATTTCATGAAATTTAAGTTTGCCTTGAAATAAATTGAAACATTGAAATTTTTACTTAGCGAACATTTTTTAGGAATAAATTCGTACCATCTTCAAATAATACTTGACCCATCGTCTCTGATCAAAAGGCAGGAAAAAACTACTTTTTTTTTAAAGAGAAAAATAATTTTAAAACCACTGATGAAATTTTGAAATGAAATTTTCAACGCGCGCAATCTGTCGATTAATCATCGAAAAAATCGACAGCCAAAGCCAACTCAGCTGTGCTGTATCAAAAGTGACTTTGTGTGCTGTCACCCGGATACGGAAAAATATTGGGCTTACGCATTGGAAAAAAGGGTGCAAAAGCCTTGAAAATAGTTAAAATATTCTGCAAATTGCTTGAAAAAGTGACCAAAGGATACGCACGGTGACGCTCCAGTGCACAGTGCTTCAAATAAATTGCTGAAAAGATGGCTATATCGAGTTGGATGCTAAGGAATCGTAGTATGCGGTCGAAAGGTAAAAAAAATGCTGTGAGATGCGTAATTTGCTCCATTTATAAATTGGGCCCCATCTCCTTTGCCAGGTCGACCGCCTGAGGATTGCTACAAGCTTAACATATCAAAGAGCGATGCAGAAAATGCCTTTGACATCTACCAAGCGCTCAGCTTCAGGGGCACCAGTGAACATAAGCGACTTAATCTGCTGAATGCTCTGGTGCAACTCCTGCGGTCTTCATCAGTCCGGGAACCACAGAATCTGGGTTTCTCCGTGGAGGACTTCCTCTATTGGTGAGTATTGGGTTTGCAATGATACAATATCCTAGTTATTTTGGAAAAGAGTTTAGAAATTACGGCTATTGCATTTGAGTAAACAATTGAAATCAACAGATTGGTCTCAAACTAGGTTGTAGTATAGTACAATTTAATTAATTTTCACATTGAAAAGCATTTCTATTCAATCTTAATAAATTTATAATAAATTACATTTATATTAAAATTTGGTAAAAGAAAAATGCTAATAATGATCTTAAAAAATTCTTAATTTTCTAATATCAAGCTCAGATATTGAAAAGAATTTTTATTAAATATTAATATCAAAAGTGCTATGAACATTATTTGATTATTATGCAATTTATATTACCAAGCGACTTGTTGTAGAAAAAATGAGTGGAATCTACAACATCAACTTATTTGAAAAGATAATTACCATCCCGTCTGACCAGGTAAGCGTGGATTATAGCCTCAATTAACCCCTATCTTTCATACCTTACTTTTAAGAAGCTCCCATACAAAATACCCCTTACTAAATATATGTGAAGGACACTGTTTTGCGTTCATGGTGGTGAAGAGCGGAACTACGAAAATTATGTTGCCGGCCGTGTTGCTCGGCTGTCAGTGACAAGATTCAATATTTTCCAAAACATTTCATTTGTTTTTAAAATTATCACAAAGATTCTCAGTGTTTTTAGTGTTTTTTTATAATAATAATAAATGTGCGTGAGTGCGTTTCGTGTAGAGAAAAGTGTCGTGGTACCTGTAGACAAATTTCCAATCTTGAAATACGTGTTTTTATTTCCTTTCGGGGTATTTTTTAGGAGACAATTTTTTTCAGAATAGTTTTTGCTTTTCTAAAGTGTTAAATCGTTCATCGTGGTTCAATAAAATATATCCATATCTTTGTAGCTTTTGTCATTTGTATAAAATTCGAAGGTGAAATCAGGATGTGCAATTGACAGTTTCATTCCACCGCCATTGATATCCGTAGCAAGATTCAGTCCTTAATTTGTGCCTACCACTCGGATCTTGCCGATGAGGGCTAAAATAGTTCCTATAGATGGGTGTTAATTTAATAGCTCAACGCTGGGCCCCCTTACCCTGTGTCAGACGGGATTATAATTTATGTAGACAAGTCTACCGATTTTTCTGTATTACATTTATATGGAATTTATTTAAATTAAATTAAATTATATTGAAAAGTATTCAACTCGTTCAAAACTATTGCCTTACGCATATTGATTAACTTATGTTTGTGGAATTGATGTTCAAATTGAGACATTAAAAAATAGCCTAATGTCCTGGACAGACTTATGGCTTAAGCCGAAAGACGATTTCCCACTAAGCTGCCTGGCGGCTTAAGTCGTAAATCTGTCTAGACCTAGAGCATAATACAAGCTTCAGATTTAAGGCTTATGGCCTCTACACATTGGGAGCAATTTCTGTCAAAAATTGCTTTTTTGAAGGAAATTCCCTGCAGCGTTGTAGGGGGAAACGTCAAATTTCTGTCAAAAACGCAATTTTTGACGAAAATTGCTCCCAATGTGTAGACGCCTTTAGTCATATGGCTTAACTTTCCTAATTTCTTATCAATCAAGATTTTTTGGAAAATTATCACTTAAGATTGGACAATATGGGCAAGTGATCCATTAAATTTTGAAAAACCACTGAAATATGTTCCTAATTTGAATTTTGAGATTACCGGGAACTGGGCTAAGCCTTAAGGTGTCTACACATTTGGAGCAATTTTCGTCAAAAATTGCGTTTTTGTCAGAAATTTGACGTTTCCCCCTATAACGCTGCAGGGAATTTCCTTCAAAAAAGCAATTTTTGACAAAAATTTCTCCCAATGTGTAGAGGCCATTAGATCTGAAGCCGGCATAACGGAGATAGAAATACCCTTATTGCTCTTTTCCCGTTTCGCACAAAGTTGTCAAAGTTTTACTAAAAGGTTGAGCACGGAAAGTTAGCTACCATTGTAGATTTTGATATTTTCGTCAATTCTCTTATCTGATTTGATTCTGAGTGACAAATTCTTTACTATTATACCTACACTACATAAAATACATGGTGGTCGTAAAGGTTTAACGTAGAAAAATAAAATTCAGTGATTGTAATACGGGCTTCAGATCTGAGGCTTAGCCATATGGCTTAGTTACTCTATAATTCCTTGTCCAGCAAGATATTTGAGAAAATTGTTACTTAGGACTGGATATTAAGGACAAAATAATCCATTAGCTTTTGAAAAATCATCAAAATAGTTTGTTATTAAGATTTTTGAGACGTTCAGGGACTGGGATAAACCTCCCATCTGAAGGCGATATAAGACGCGGCTTTAATAGCCCAGTGCTACCATAATGTATTTTCCTTCACAATAATCCTCTATTAATATGTAAGGGGTTAATTCGAACATAATGGACAGTCTATCTCCAATATTTTCAATAAATTGTTCTGATGAGTCAAATAATTCATTCATAAAACTTATTTTCTAAAAGTTATGTCCGATAATCAAATTTTAACCATAAGAAACTTAAAATTTGACTTTTCTGTAGTAATTGAAATAATCTATTTATTCATAAATTATTAGGGGAAAGCACCCATGCTTGATACTATTGGAAGCTTCGTAATGACTAAATTTTCTATGTTTCACAATATATATGTGAATCATTGTAATCATATTTTAAAAACTATGTGAAAGTGGCCAGTTTTTAAAATATATTGCGGAGTCACGTTTATTGAGAAACATAGGAAAAATTTAGTCATAGAGAAATTCCCAGCAAGACACAAGACGAAGAAGAAAACCCAAAATTGTGCCAAATACTACAAAAAAAAAATAAAAAAGACAGTGTAAGAATAGTGCCCCTGTTCCCTCTCATGCCCTGTTGTAATCCTGACCAAAACCCTGAACGAGTCTCAGTGAAAAAATTGCAAGACTTGGCCACTGATGAAGGCTTAGAGACCGAGCCGAAAGCTCTGGAGATAATTGATGTGTTTCCCTGAGTGATTGTATCTTCCCGACGACTTCCGGATTTCCCTATTATTGATGGTGGGGAGGTCCCCTTGAAAAGTAATCTGGAAGTGGAATGTGGAAATTTAGAAGTAGGAAGAAAATCTTGGGATTATAGTTACAATTATCATTGCTCTCAATGTCGAGTTCGAGCAGTGATATGTGTTCAAAATTTTTCATTTACAAAATTTATTAAAAAAATAAATAAAAATTATTTTATTGTTGTCTACGGAGAAATTTATATTAATAAGATTTTTTTTCGTTTTGTTAAATCAAGTTGCAAAATATTTGCTGCCGTTGGACTTTTCTTAGCATACTTTTCAAAAAAATATCGAAAGAATCTTAATCGATATAAGCGTCTCAGTGTTTATCTTCGACTTTTATTATTCCTTGCAGCATTTCTCCCAGCCTTGTGCACACTTTTACACAGGTCCGTGCAGCAGCTCTGAGGGCCATCAGGCACCTGATGTTCAGTCCTAAGGATGTTCAGACCTTCAATGATCTTCAGTTGTCGCATATCGTCTGTCGGAGCCTGGATATTGTGCTGAAGAATGAGGAGGAACGGGTTCAGGCCCTCAAGTTAATCCGTCGGATGTTAATTCTTGCTCCTCATCTCATAAGTCCGGTCATCGTGCGATGTCTGGTGTCTCTGGGTGAGAGTGGCGCCGAGGATGGTGATCGGATGCTAAGGTCTTGCCTGGCTGTTCTCTGTGAATTTGGCGTTCTCAATCCCATCCTTTTGATTGTCTGCGGTGGCGTTAGTGCCATCACTCGCAATGTCCTCGAATGTCACAGTCCCAGGATTGCAGAGAGTCTCTGTGGAGTCCTACTGCATCTGCTGGAATGGCCCCATACACGAAACATTGCCGGAGTACGCCTGGAATGTCTGGCTGCTCCCTACTGCGACTTCACCTACAGACTGGGCATCATGGACAAGAATAAGTGAGTTGAAAATAACCAGAACATTTTTGCATGTCTAACTGGCCAAGAAAACAAACTCTCTCTCTCTCTCTCTCCTTCTCTCGCTCTTTCTCTTTTGGTCTTGTTTATTGTTTCTGTGGTATTTTCAATTTCAATCGCAGGGGAAGTATTTTTAGATTTAATACTTCCGGACTGATTTTCTCTCACTGATTTCTTGCATGCGAGAGAGAGAATGTTCTTTAAATTAAAAGTTTTAAGCAAAAATTTAATGAGTGCCAGATAACAGGGAAGATATATATCTTACAATAAAAAAATAATAATTTTATTATTAAAAAAAAGAAGAAAGCAAATTAGTATGTGATAAATACTTTTTACAATTTAATTCGAATGATTGCGATTATTCTTTCTACAATTGAAAGAAAAGGCGTCAGAAAAAGCCAAATGCAATTTTCTGAGCCTCTCCGAAATGCTGTTGCCTTAAAAGATCTATTTCGTGTAGAGAGGTTTAACTTCCTAAATAAGTTCAACCCAAAAATAATTTTAGGCCACGCCTGCTACGGGTTCAACAAAAGATTAAATTTCACAATTGTCAAGTTACTGATACGCATCTTAAGGTAATTACTAGCATTTCGGTACATAAGGCTTTACCGTATTACCACCGTACTAATAGGCCACGCCTTCTATACAATTTGTGGCTTGAAAATAAAAATTAGTCAGTGAAAAATGTCAGGAATACCTTGAAAATCCAGAATTTGAATTTATAGATGCTCAGTTTCAAAAGTCCGGCTGATTTTTATAAATAATCAACATTTCCATAAAAAAAAACCCTATTTTTTATTCGCAAAGTTGCCAGTTTGATGAAAATGTCAAAGTTTCAGAACTTTGAAAATATTTTTTTTAATCAGATTTCTCTCATTAGGGTGGAATCGTCACTTCTCGCCAGTGCCCCACTTCTCGCCACTTATATTGAAATCGCTATTTTTCACAATTTATGAAATAAATGAGCCGCTAAGTTATTTGTATTTTTATTACTGCTACACATAGAGTCGAAAAATAATAATTATTCGTTTTGGATTAAAAATTTTGTGCATTTTTTAGACCAATATTTTAAGCAATTGCATCGAATTCAATATTTCTTATCAAATATAACAAGTGCCATCAAATTTTCATTGAACAAAATTTACGTTTTTGGATAAATAATCTGTCTGTTGAATATTTAATTACATTCGTAGAATACATAAAATTTGTATTTAGGTTATTAATATTTCATTAAATATTATTTTTATGTAAAAATGAGGCATGGCGGAAAGTGGTAATGTTTTGAATTGATTTTACCACCTGTCGCCATCGCTTTTCAGTAAGCGACGCTAACTTCACTTCGTAGATTCTCATTTGTCAAATCTGCTTTGTTTATTTTCTGCAACAGTCTAATAATTTAATTTCCAAAATAAAACCGAAGAAAATTCATTTAAAGTGAGTAATACTAAGGTGGTCATGGGGAAAAAGAAATGCTGAATGTATTCTTCACAAAATATTGCCCAATTTGACAGTTTGTACTTCTACTGAATATTTTCTTAAAAGGGTTAGTAAAAGAATAGTATTTCTGTACAGTACACATGAGCAGGAACTCAATAGGTCAAGTGGTAGAGCACTCGCTCTATGATGCCAGTGTCCCGGGTTCGAATCCCCTTTAGGTCACCAGGAATTTTTCTGACGTTAAGGGTATTCGGATTGCATCCAGTGAGCTTCACTGCATTTGATACCACGGGGCATGGGACTGACAACTTCATCCCGTACAAGAAAAAAATAATAATGCATGTCTAGAAATCCCTTTGCGGGAAGGCCTTGTTACTTCATGGAATGTTGTGACAGCATTATTTTTATTATTATTATTATTATTATTATTATTATTATTACACTGTGCAACGATGATTTTGTCCCTGGGTTCTTATGCTATTTTTTCTATTGCTAGGGTCAAATGATTTACGAAAATACTTATCATTTTGATTTCATTTGGATTTTGCGCCTGGAATCTAGGCAAAACCGTTTTTTCCGTCTTTTGATACTTGGGTGCCTATATCTCCGAATCTGCTGAACCGATTTATTTCTCACTAAGGAATAATTTGTTTTCCTTTAGATGCCCGATAAATCCTCTGAACAAATGAAGTTCGTACAACCGACACCAGCGGCGCTGTAGTCCCATAAATGTCAGAAAACATGTAAAAATCGAAATTTGTAGCAACTTTGATCAAGAATATCTCGAAAACTAAAACTGTCCTTAACAATCTGATTTATGGGTTTGATAGAGAATTTTATTAGCTACAGTTTTGTTCATATACAACTTTTCTCTCAGATTATTTTTTAACCTCGAAATTGAGGTTCAAACGAAAAATGAGCATTCAGCTAACTTAATAAATCCTTCACAATTTCGAGTGTTATTGCTTTCTTTCCTCGCAATTAGGCAGTACAAGCTTTTATTATATTATTTAATACTTATATATCGATATTATGGTGATTTTTATATGACATTTTAAATTTTTAAATATTATTTTATTACTTATTATTATATTATTTTATTATTTATTATTTTATTTTAAATATTATTATTATTTTTAAAGAATTATAAAAAGAAATGAATTTAGAAAAAGGATTTTTTGCAAAGTTTCCATATGTAACTGGAATGTAAAAGGTAAAATAGATACTTATTGATTCTAAAACGTCAATTTAACAAGAAATATTCTTTTAAATATTTAAAATTTTACAATATGCAGTTAATATGCCTTTTTTGTAATAATCTTTTGAGATTGAAATAACACTGAAATCTTACTGAAGATATTGTTTGAGTTATTACCTTGTATTATATCTAAACACATTTTATAATGCAATAAGTATTAATAAAGTCCTACAACTGTAAGAAAAGTGAAAATAATACTCTGGGTTATCTAAACTTGAAAAGAAAAAGTCAAAATTTGCGAAATAGTTAAGTTTTTCTTTAGTTGGCTGAGTGCTCGTTTTTCGTTTGATCCTCAATATCGAGGTTAAAAAATAATCTGAGAGAAAAGTTGTACATGAACGAAAATGTAGCTGATTAAATTCTCTATCAAACCCACAAAACAGATTGTTAGGGACAGTTCTAGTTTTCGAGATATTTTTGATCAAAGTTGCTAAAAAGTTCGATTTTTCCATGTTTTCTGACATATTTGTGACTACAGCGCCCCTGGTGTCAGTTGTACGAACTTCATCTGTTCAGAGGATTTATCGGGCATGTAAAGGACAACAAATTGTTCCAAAGTAAGAAATAAATCAGTTCAGCAGATTCGGAGATATAGGCACCCAAGTATCAAAAAACGGAAAAAAACCGTTTTTCGTAAATACCAGACGCAAAATCCAAATGAAATCAAAATGATAAGTATTTTCGTAAATCATTTGACCCTAGCAATAGAAAAAATAGCATAAGAACCCAGGGACAAAAAAAAAGTTTGAAATTGTTGCACAGTGTTATTATTATTATTATTATTATTATTATTAATATTGCCCAAAATAATCGAGTTTGGACGTTTATAAGAGGGTGGCGAGAAGTGGTTACAAAACTGGCGAAAAATGGTAAAAAGTGTCGACAAAGTGGTTTTTTTTTGCATTATTTATAAAAATCAGTTTTTTAAAGTCCAGTATTAAATTAAAGTACTACTTTTTTGACGAATCTAGAATCAATACATCTCAGTAACTTTGTGTCAAATTTGAGATATCTTATAATAAGCGGTCAAAAGTTATAATCAAATTAATTTCACATTTTTCTACACGTGGCGATAAGTGGTTACTCCACCCTATTGGACGGTGCTTGCTTTAAGTGCAGTCATTGGGAATTTAATAATTTCTATTTTATTATAAAATTACTCTTAAAGGGGCGTGACCTAGTTATTTGACCTACAATTCTCTACACTCTTAGCTATTCCTCCAGAGTATAAACGGTCCCTAGTGAAAACAGGGGAAATGATATGAACTTGCAGTTTTTGGCAGAGATTGAATATCGGGTGGGCGAAATCCGATGTCTATTATGTCTATTATGTGCTGAAGAGAGTATATTAATATTTAGTTTAGTTTATATGATTTTTCAAAAGTTGCTTTCTTAGGTCATTTTTGAGAAATTTTAGTGTGATTTTGTTTTTCCGCCCCCAAAGATTTTTTGAAAAAATATCACATAATTTTCAAGTTGAAGCCAAACTACTTACCTTTCCAACGGATGCCCATTTGTTAAGTTCTGTACACTAGAACCGGAGGAATAATTGATAATATGTGACAAAACAACAAAAACAAAAAAAAATTAATTAAAGAAAATTGTGACGTATAGGAGAAAAACCAAGAACAGATTCTTGATCAGAAGACTCGACTCTACCAAACGTACCATGTGAGATCCGTGTGCCAAAAAAAAGTTGTCAATTTGTTGCATAGTGTTATTAAACGGAAATTGACCGTACTCTATCCTTAATGTTTGTTAGCAGATTTTAATCTACTAAGCGTGATTTTTTATCCCTAAAATTCAAATTTTCACTACAGTAGAGTCTCGCTATAGTCCATATTTGGTTTCAAATTTGACACTTGGGTCGCACTATAGTCCATGTAATTTTTTAAAATTATCAACGATTTTTAGTATTGAAATTGCTCGACGGCTTCCACTTTCTTTGCGATTGTCGTACTTGTCCTCGCTCTCTTCATTAATGAATCACAATTATCACAACTACTCAATAAAGTTTGCCAAAAATATTAAAATAATTATGACAACATTGCATGTCGCGTACTATAGAACATAACCAAACTTAAAATCAGTGTTTTGAAATCAACGGTCCATAAATTGTGGACTATAGAGCGATGGCCTATAGCGAGACTGTACTGTAATTTCGAGTTACTTTCCGAGTTGCAAGGAACCAAAATTATGAGCACTACAAGGTCACCTGTAAAATATCTCAGTTACAATAAGTTACAATCTAGGCTTAATATTTGGATTTAAATTGAACTGAACTGAAGAGGCGAGTGCAAAAGCATAAGGGGCTCAATTGTGGCCTGGATGCATCGGTAATCCGAAATGGAGAACTGACCCCTGGCAAAATCTTATCTGTGCTTCATATTTATTTTTCTTCATCAAATCCTTTTCATGTGATAATGTCATTTTCCAAAAATACAAAAAATAGCACTAAAGTTATATTTTTTTTACTATAATTCAAGGGGTAATTCATTCCAATTTTTTTTTTTGACAAGGGTTTCTGGTTTCTCAGGTTCCGCTATGTAATGCCCTAGACACACTTACGACTTAATCCGAGAGACGACTTAGTGGAAAATGATGGAAATGTAGTTTGACCATTATTTCTAATATAATTACGCTAAGTCGTCTCTCGGCTAATCCCCAGATCTGTCAAGGCCCTAATTTTTGGGTTTCTCAGGTTTCGCGATGCAATTTTTGGGTTTCTCGGGATTCGTGATGTAATTTTTGGATTTTTTTGGGTTCTCGATGCAATTTTTGGGTTTTTCGGGTTTCGCGTTGCAACTTCTGGGTTTCTCAGATTTCATGATATAATTTTCAGGTTTATCGGGTATCGCGATACAAATTTTAGAATTTTTGGAATCCTTGGTATCCTCGGATTTCACGATGCAAGTTTTGGGTTTTTCGGGTTTCGCGATGCAACTATTTGATTTCTTGGATTTTACGATGCAACTTTTGGATTTCACGATGCAATTATTGAGTTTCTTGGGTTTCGCGATGTAACTCATGGGTTTCTCAATTTTGCAATGCAACTTTTGGATTTCTCGGGTATCGCGATGCAAATTTTAGGTTCCCCGGATTTCACGATACAATTTTTTTGGAATCCTTAGTATCCTCGGATTTCGCGATGCAATTTTTGGGTTTTTCGGGTTTCGCGATGCTACTTTTGGGTTTCTCGAATTTAGCGATGCAACTTCTGGCTTTCGTGATGCAAGTTTTTTGGTTTTTCGAGTTTCGCGATGCAACTATTTGATTTCTTGGATTTTACGATGCAACTTTTGGATTTCACGATGCAATTATTTTAGTTTCTTGGGTTTCGCAATGTAACTTATGGGTTTCTCGGATTTCGCAATGCAAATTTTGGATTTCTCGGGTATCGCGATGCAAATTTTAGGTTCCCTGGATTTCACGATACATTTTTTTTGGAATCCTTGGTATCCTCGGATTTCGCGATGCAATATTTCGGTTTTTCGGTATTCGCAATGCTACTTTTGGGTTTCTCGGATTTAGCGATGCAACTTCTGGCTTTCGTGATGCAAGTCTTGGGTTTTTCGGGTATCGCGATGCAATTTTTGGTTTCTTGGATTTTACGATGCAACTTTTTTGTATTTCACGATGCAATTATTGGGTTTTTTGCAATTTCGCGATGCAATTATGGGGTTCTCAGATTTCACTATTCAATTTATAGAATCCTTGATATCCTCCGGTTTCGTGATGCAATTTTTGGGTTTTTCGGGTTTCGCGATGCTACTTTTGGGTTTTTCTTATTTCGCGATTACAACTTCTGTCTTTTGTGATGCAATTATTGGGTTTCTTGGAATTCGCGATGCAATATTTGAGTTTCTCGGATTTCGCGATGAAACTTTTGGAAATCTCGGAGTTCGCAATGGAATGTTTTGGATTTTTTGTGTTTCTCGATGTAATTTTTTAGTTTTTTGGGTTTCGCGATATAAATTTTAGGTTCTTCGGATTTCACGATTCAATTTTTGGAATCCTTGATATCCTCGGATTACGCGATGCAACTTCTGGCTTTTGTGATGCAATTATTGGGTTTCGCGATGCAGTATTTGGTTTTCTCGGATTTCGCGATGAAACTTTTGGAGTTCTCGGATTTCTCGATGGAATTATTGGATTTTTGGGATTTCCCGTTGCAACTTTCGGGTTTGTCGGATTTCTAGGTACAATTTTCAGGTTTCTCGAGTATCACGTTGCAAATTTTAGGTTTCTCGGATTTCATAATCCAATTTTTGGAATCCTCGGTGTCCTTGGTTTTCGTATTGCAACTTCTGGGTTTTTTCGGCTTTTGCGATGAAATTTTTTGGATTTCTCGGACGGAAACATTTTTCGGACAATTGACAAGGGTTTCTCAATATGAATTACCCTTTGATTATAACTTTTATCATCATTCCCCAAAGTTTCAATGATTATACAGTTTGATAATGATATGTTTATTCCTGATCTTTAAGTTTGATATATTAATACTACCATACTCTAAATAAATTATTCAAATTGGAATTGATAGTAAATTTTAATTTTTTTTTTTATTTGCATCGGGTTTTTTATCGGACTAAAGATTTTTGAATGATTGTGACCCTTCTTTAAATTTCCAGAGATGCTCGAGATTTGCGATTCACTTGCAGTCGCTTGGCACTTCTTTCTGTACTTAGAAGCTGGGCTGGCACCATTGAATTCTGTGATCCAAGCAAACCATCTGGTTTAAAAGCGATCGTTGATGTTTTGTATTTAAATCAACTAGAAGTTAGGGTAATGTATCTTCTTCTCTATTTTATTTTATTTTTTTTTCATTTTCTTTTATATACTAAAAGATTGCTTTTATTTTGCAAAAAAAAAAACAAAAAAAACAAAAAAATGTAGAAAGCAATTCTGGATTTGTTATATGAACTACTGGAGCTGCCACAACCCGTGTGGACAGATGAGTATTCAGTAGCACTGTCTGTCGTTGATCCGGCAGATTTTCAGGACAATTGGCGTCTGAGTGAGGGTTTTGTGGCCATGGAGGGGAGAAGTGTATTGCCAACATTGGCAAATCGTGTGCCAAATCCCTGTGAAATCCATTTGGCACTACTTCTGTATTGTTTTCTGGAGACAGGCTTATTGGATGCTCTGGTGGAGGTGATTGTATCGAGTGATACTTTTATCTCGGTCAGGGCGACAGTTTTGCTAGGGAGACTTTTGCATCTGATGCATACACTTCTGCCAGCAGATATTTGCAGCACGAGTCCGTCATTGCCAACGTTAATTGCCCATGCAGCTCAGGGAAATCATCAGGCGACAGCAGCTGTTGCTGCTCTTCAGGATCTGCATCAGATAATGAAGAATCGACCTGCTTCATGTTCACTGTTTCTGGACAGTATCATCCAGAGTGGGGGGATTGTGCATACGAAACTGTTTAAGCGAGAAATCACTGGGATCAGTGATAATCCAACACTTTTGCTAACGAGTCGATTTAGTGGGACGCTAGAGAGGAAGAGGCATGATTCAGTGGGATCATCTAGTACATCGGGAGCAGGAGATCTTGGTGGGGAGGGAAGTGTCAATGGAAGTGGAAGTGGAAGTAGTAAAATTGGCACTATCAAAAAGTCTGGAAGCTTTAAACGTAGCAAATTGCTGCATTTATTCGATACGGGAAAAGAAGTGAGTGATCGTCTGCTGAAGGAGTCCAATGTACTGCTCAATAAGGATGGAAATGTCTGGGATTGGGATGTTATTGTGGCGATCCTGAAGTCAAATAGTCTGCTGAAGATGGATGACAATCAATGTCGATTTATCCGAAGGCTCGTTCACTACTTCAAGCCGAGCAACAATAGGTTCTCGCATCAGGATTTGGGGCATGGAAGGCATGTTCCTGGGACAGTTTTGGCAGGGGTTGAACTGGTAGATTGGCTACTGAGGTGTCAGGATGGTGGGACGCAGTTTAAAGTCCATAAATTTACATATTCCTTGGAATCTCTGAGGCATCTCACAGATCTTTTTGCCGATATAAATTCACATCTTCAGGCCATTTCGACATCCCGTAGTGCCCATGATTGTCTCTTTAGTCCTCAACACATGATCAGTACAATGTGTCAGCAGTATTTCCTTCTTATTGGTCGGATGTGTCGCAGTGATCATGGTGTCATTATTCTCAAAAATACTGACATCTTCAATCAACTGATGCATCTTGTGACCACAACAAATCACGTTTGCTACATTAAGCTCATTGTGTCCGGATTGGACTATTCCCGAGATCCTATGCCACGGCAGATTCTCGAGAAAGCCCTCACGGAATCTGTCAATCGAAGTGGAAGGCTGTACGCTACCCAATTTATGCTGGTTCTGATGCGAGCCAAGATACCAAATTTTGAAATGTGGGGATTGCCTATGCTCGTCAATCAGGCTAAAGACACTGAACAGAGCGTAGTTAATGCTGCGCTGGAAATTCTCGAAGAGGCTTGTCACGAACCGGTAAACATTTACCCTTCAACGCAGCACTACCAAGTTTTCTTTTTCACTCAAAAATTGTTTTAATTCTCTTTTTCAGCTCTATCTGAATGAACTTGTGAGCATGTGGCCACCATTGGCTAGTCTAGGAGATGCGGGGAAACTTGTTAAAATTCGTTTTTACTCCACCATCAAGGGATTAAATCATATTAATGCGAATGTCGTTGATCAAACCAAATACTGGGCAAACAGCTACAATAAACGGTAAGTCGAAGGAATTATTTTTAAGAGGGTTTCCCTGAATTACAAGGTCAAAAAATCGTTCAATTTTCTAAATAAAAATAAATAAATAAATTATTTTCTAAAAATATTTACCATAAAAAGTTTAGAAGCCAATTTTTGAAGTGCATTCGAAAATAATAAAGAGACGAAAACAAAAGAGCTTCGAGCAGGTTTCCAAGGGATCGGGTGGAAATCAAATGAATAATTTGAAACGCATTTTCTTCACTTTTCATTTTATGGTCTCTAGGGTAAAGGCTCATAATTTTGGACAGTTTGCTTATAAGCATCGATGTTCCAAGTTTGAAGTGTGATATTTTCGATACTAATTGACTTTTTTTGTTACTCTTTTATCAGAAGGGTTGTCTAGAAACTTTGCAAGGGTTTATTGTCTTTGTTTTTATTAAATTAGTCTTAATACGTTTAAAAATGAATTGATATGCAGAGGTGAATTTCACTCGAATTTTGGACAACTTGGTTATTAATTTGGACAACTTGGATGTACATTTCGACAGCTAATCCGCCTCAACAGGATGCCCATTGTTCTTCATTTCATGAACCAATTTTACCAAATCCTCTTCCTTATCATGTAAGGGAAACGTAGAATGTCACAAGAAGCCCGGAAACTTTCCATATCATTTATTAAAGTGAGTTGACTTCGGTACTCCAAGTACGCTCGAATTTGTGCATTCCCTAGACACACTTACGACTAAAGTCCAGAGTAGGGATCTGCGCACTGAGTGCGCGCATTTATGCGCGCAAGCTGATTTTTACGACGCAGCGCGCAAAGTATATTTTATGCGCGTAGATGCGCGCAGCATTTATCTTTTACGTTTTTTTCATATTGAAATGAATAATAATAATAATAATAATTAATATTATTATTAATTTAATAAATTATTTTTTAAATCAGTCCAACTCGCGACCCGATAGCGATAAGTGGTTGAAAATGATGATGATGATGAAATCAATTCTACAGCGGATAAGAAGAGATTTATCATATATTTAATTTATTTAAAAAAAAATCCTGCTACTAAAACCCAATATCTATCTATAATAAATAGGACTGAATTTAGAAGAAAAGTTCATTAATTTTAGAAAAATGGATTTGATTTTAGAAAATTTGAAGATTGAAATTTATGTCGACAGTTTTCATAAATAAATATGGGAGACCGGAGATGTTAGGAACAGGGGAGTTTAAGACACTGTTGATTTTTCTTTAATTATTAAAATAAATGGAACTAATGCACTACGCAATCATGGGTAGCATTTAGATCTATCTTGATAAAAATAATGGGTATCCTCAGTTTTATTGCTTGGATTCTATAAACAATTCTTTAAAAATTGTTCAAAATAGTAGGTTCTGATGTTGCAGTTTTCCTCTTTGTGTTTTATACTAACTATAAATGAACAAAATTTTGTTATCTCATTAGCTTACAAAGTATTTTTGGAAAATATTTTGAAAAAAAGTTATAAAGATTATGCTCTATTTTTTAACATTTTAAATAACAAAAATACACGTGGGGATGTTTGGTCACTTCATTTTCTGTGAAATCTTAGGTGGAGCCAAGGGTGAAGCGTAAATCGTTTGAATGTCAAAGTAAGAGCGACAACGATATGCTTTTGCAAAATTCCCTTTTTATGCCAGAAAAAAATAACACCCCGAATATCCTCATTCTTGTCCCTCTGTGCCCAAGATCGAGGATGTTCGGGAAAAAATTACATATTCAAGATTCCCCTTTTCCATCGAATCCTTTTATTAAAGTAAATACATATGGGTATTCTACGGACAATAAAAATTCTAAAACAGTTTACTGGCCCCTTGGAATAATATTTCAAAGAAAAGACACGAAGAAAATGTCCCTTGATTTTATCTGTCCGCAAGATAAATGGAGCTGTTATTAATCGAAATATTAATTCTTATACTCTTTCAGAAAGAAATAAATCAATAGCACTTGACAAAAAAGACAATCTAAATTGCGTGCAAAACCTACATAACCTTATTATAAAATAATTAAGATAGTGTTTTATAAGAATGTGTTGGCCTTAGATATTGTAAATGCAACGTATACTTATATTTTCTTGATATTTTCAACGATTTCAAAAGATTTTTTTTAAACAAATACACAAAATGACGTAATATACATAATTTGAATAAGGCTATTTAACCAATATATAGTTTTTTTTCGTAAAAGCAAATTAAATACTTCCTTAGTTCCGAAAAAAGTCGTACGTTCCAGATATAATTCAGATTAAGGGACAATGTTAAGGAAAATGTTAATGTGAAAGGCGATTTATACATAAGGTATATACCAGTAACAAAAAATATTCCGTGAAACCATTTCTTAATACCTAATTTTTCCCCAAACGGGCCCTTTTTTCGGAACAAAATATACTATGTAAATAAGGACGAATCCACAGAGAAACTAAACGCTTTTTCTGGAAACCGGGAACTGAAGCCTTTTTGTTGAATGGTATTACCTTCTTCAGTCTCAAATAAAATGTTTTTCGCGTAAAAAAGTTTGCGCGCAAAAACAGAGCTTGCGCGCAAGAAAAGAAATTGCGCGCAAACAGTGAATCTTGCGCGCAAAAGTCGAAAAAAAAAACAGTTTTCAATAGTTTCATTTTCAGAGGAGTATTAGTGCATTTCAGTAGAAATACCTGCATAAAAACCCATGAAAGTTATGTTTTGTGGATACCAGTGAACGCTAATCCTCGTCCGTAGCGTGTCAGGAACTGACTTGGCTATGAGCGAGCTTAGCCGTCTCTGGACTTTAGTCGTAAGTGTGTCTAGGGCATAAGCGATGGCTAAAGAAGGATCATTAAGGAAATCAGGATTTGGCACTATTCTAATGTAATTGTATTTCATGTAGTATGGATATCTGTTTAAAACTATTCCAAATTAGTCACATTCGAGAAATTTATCTTGTGATCAATCTTTTCCTTTAAATTCAACAGGATTGAGGTCCTTAGACCGTCCTGGCTATTCCAGAAGGTCAATTTTGTTCTGATTGAACCACTTTTAAAAACTCTTGGCAGTGAGTTTGGGATCATTAGCTTGATTGAAACTTAAAAACCAAAAGCAAATCCTTTTCGATGTTGAAGTACATGTCTTGTCCAAAGATATCTTTTCAAACAAATTCGTTTATATTGCTTAATATTCCATATAACAGGCCATACGCGACTTCACAAAAAGTAACCCTGTAATATAAAATTACCACCGCTAAGTTTTACGTTCTTAGTTATGTATCAAGGACAAAATTTTTGACTTTTGAGACACCTAATATTTTATTATGTCATATCCAATGGTATTAAACAGGAATACATCGGTTCAAAGTATATTATTTCAGAATTACATGTGTTTCTGCATATGCTCTTTAACAAAAATCAAACAACAGTTACGGTATCGTTTGAATACTAACTCTGTACGTCTGACAACGCTTCTAAACCGGGTATTTTTACATACAGTAGACTCTCTCTCAATCGGGGATATGGGGCAAAATGTCATCCGGTTTAGGGATAGAATTGAGCGTCAAAGTCTTTGTAAATTCCACAAAAAGCGCTCAATTATAAAGAATCACGATAAAATAGGAAGAACTACAGCGAATTTGAGCAAATTAGCTTCATACTTAAACGTGAAAATTGTCAACAAAATTTGTCGCCCGATTGAAAAAGAGCCGATTGAGTGAGAGTCTACTGTAATTGTCTTTTAGTAATGCTCACTTGAGTTACTTCTTCAAATTTTGTTCAATTTGTTCCTTTATTTTCGGTATGGCTGCAAAAGAATTCAATTTTATTATACGAACAATGGCAGAGTCTTTTTTAGAAATGGCCACTCTTCTCAAAATTTTTGAGTTTTTCGCGTGATTTTTAAGTTTTATCATAAAAAATTAGTAAATTATTAATCGTTCTCTTCCTTGAACAAGACAATTTATTAAAAAAAAAATCTTAGTTATCCTAAACTTTTTTACGTAAAGCGTGTACATCTGCACCAAAGGCTTTATTTACATAATTTTTCAGTTCTCATTCTTTCATTTTACGAAAATTTATGGCATTAATGCCTATAAATGATCAACAATACAGAAATATAAATTTGAAAATAAAAGTAAATTTCAGGTAATATTTTCAGAGAAAATGAAAGTATGCTATTGAAATTGTCCACACACGAATTATACCTAAACTCATTAGATGACAAAAACACATGGTTTTAACAGATACGAATATTAAATAATTATCATTTTTCTTCACAATGGTTATTATGTTTTCTAAAAAATAAAGCATAATCAGGTATAAGAATTGAAATTATATCAAAAAACATTAAAAACCAGTGATAAGCTTAGATCAGCTTATAGAGGTGTGATTCCTTCGTTGCAAAATCGGATTGTGGCAAACTCGAACGATATTTATACGTAAAATTGTATGAGAAATGCATAAGTGTCTGAAAATCTTTAAAGTCGATTATCTCGGAAACTATGAGAGACAGAGGCCTCAAACTTTACATCCGTTTGGAACCTCTTTCAGGCTTGATATGTGCAAAATTTCAATGGAAAATTAAGAAAATTGGACGAGAAATGCATAAAAGTGTCTGAAATTTCGTAAAATTTCGCGATCCGCAAAAATCCACGAAAAATTTTGCAACCCGCGAGAATCCGCGAAAAATTTCGCGTCCCGCGAAAATCCGCGAGAAAATTCGCGCCTCGCGAAGATCCGCAAAAGACATCGCGGATCGTGAATTGTATATGCCACCTTTCAAATCTTCGGATATAGACTCACCATGTTGAGAGGAGGAGAGAGAGAAAGGGAGAGTGAGAGAGTGCTATATATATGGGGAAAGCTTGTCCGACGCCGCTTCTCCCGCTTTTTTTCCCGCCTGACGCTAATAGCAAATTTTCTTAAAATTGAAATCTTCAAAATGAAATATCTCGAGAACCGCTAGACGAATGTCCTTAATTTTTTTTTTAAATTAGTCTAAATTTTCTGGGCTACAACATAAACATAAAAAAAATCAAAATTGCATAATAGGATTTCGAGATAAACAACAAAACGTGATTTTTAACCGGTTTAGAACAGGTTTTTCAAAAAACTAATAGGACAGAAATCGTCGTACGCGCACGTAGATATATTTAAAAAAAAATTATGAAGATATCTCTATCCAATCCAGAGATATTGCGTACTACGGACGGCCGGACGGCAGCCGGACTCGAAATTGCCGGCTTATGATTTTCGGCATCAGGGATGTTCAAAACATATACCCTGTGAATTTCAGCTCGATCGGAGCACTTTTAGAAAATCCGAGGATTACAATAGGTGTGATTAGAAGGAATCACACCTAATAGGAAAATCACTGAAGGTGTGCTATTTATCTTGTCGCCATTGTATTTTTTTTCTAGTGTATAGAGGCCATTAAGCATTATTGTGTTTGATATTCCATATGAATTTTGTCAAACGAAAATAATCTCGACTAGGGTGGAATAACCGGCTATCGCCATGTTTAGGAAAAAATTAAATTCATTTAATCATAACTTTTGAATCCTTGTTACAAGATAAGTCAAATTTGACACAAAGTTACTTAGATGTATTGGCTCTAGATACGTGAAAACAATAATCCTAGAACATAACGCTGGACTACTTAAAAAACTGATTTTTATTAATAATGCAAAAATAACCATTTCGTCGCCACTTTTTACCACTTTTCGCCAGTTTTGTAAAATTTGTAACCACTTCTCGCCACCCACTTGAAAAGAACCACACTCGGTTATTTTAGGCAATGCTATGAAAAGAATACATTCACCATTTCTCTTTCCTTGTGATCACTTTATTATTACTCTCTTTAAATGATTTTTCTTCACTTTTATTTGAGAAATCAAATTATGGGACTTTTGCAGAAAGTAAACAATGGAGATTTGACAACTGAGAATGTACGAAGTGAAGTTAGCGTCGCCTATTGAAAAGATATGGCGACAGGTGGTAAAATCAATTCCAGAACATTACCACTTCTCGCCATGCCTCATTTTTATGCAAAAATAATATAAAATGAAATATTAATTGACTAAATACAAATTTTATGTATTCCACAAGTGCAATTAAATATTCAATAGACAAATTATTTACCCAAATAGGTATTTTTGGCCTGATGAAAATTTGACGACACTTAGTACATTTGGTAAGAGATGTTGGATTCGATGCACTTGCTTAAAATATTGCTCTAAAAAGTGATCAAAATCGTGAATCCAAAACGAATAATTATTATTTTTCGATTCTATGCGTAGAAGCAGAAACAATACAAAAAAAAATGCGACTCATTTATTTCATAAATTGCGAAAAATAGCGATTTCAATGTAAGTGGCGAGAAGTGGGGCACTGGCGAGAACTGGTGATTCCACCCTAGGGGGTGAGAAAAGAACCTACATATTTAAGTTTACAACGCCTCTGGTGTTGGTTTTACAAACTTAATTTTTTTTTAGAGAATTTTATCGATGATTAATTAAAAATCTTTAAAATTGCTGTATAATACGGAAAATAAATCCTATGATAAAAAAAAACACTCCTCAAATAGGATGAAAATGAGTAGATGGAAAATTCATTCATAAGACATCCTAGTCGTAAATTCAAATAAAGTCTTGCATGTGCATCACGGCAAAATTTCCATCTTAATACCTTTGCAGGTATGTACTGCTCGTGGAGGCGGATATTCATTCGAACTTAACACTGCACACGAAGAATGAAGATGGCACGTACAGCCGACGGAGTTGTTCAACACGTCCTACAATAATTCCTGCAAATGTCCTGCCCCATCTCTATGGGCAGTTGGTGCAAACAAGTGCTGGCATGGGAATACTGCAGAAGCACGGAAATATTCCAAAGCTCATTGAGATTCTGTCTCAGGGCACATGTACGGATGAATTGGAGAGTTTGACCATGAAATCGGCACTGTGGGCTCTGGGACATGTGTCAACGAGTACTGAAGGTGTTGAATATCTCAATGATCCAATATCACGTGTGTATGAGAAGATAATCTTCCTGGCTAAACACTGTGAGGTGTATTCCGTAAGGGCTACGGCACTCAATGTTTTGGGATTGATTGGGAGTACAAGTGCTGGGGCGAATATTCTGTTTAAACTGGATTGGATGTGTGTAAGGCACGATCGGAATACCATTTGGCCAGTTTGTGAGCCCGAAGATTGGCTGTCGAAACATTTGACGCCTATGAGGCATCAAATTGGTGATATGCCACCGTACAATTATCGTGGCATTGAGGAGAATGTGGTGGATTTTGGGACAACAGAAACATCCTTTTATTTTGACGAAGCCAATGAGAGTAAACTCAAATTTGACGAATTCTACGATACCAGTATTCACATAACCGAAACCGATGAAGGAGTAACACCAAAGTCCAAGTCAAAGACTCTGCCAGAGAGTTCAGCCAGTCGGACAAATGCCAAACACATGAGATCACTGTCAGAAAGTAAGACATCGGACGGATTGAGTCTCATGACGGCAACAAATCGGACAAGATTCAACTCAGGAACAGATTCCAATACTTCCGGTGTCAGTAGCTGTGATTCAATTGTGGGAAAGAATATCATTGGGGATCTACAGCAGACACTCAGTCCAATTCCATCGACATCGAATCTCTTGGACATTCGCAAACCGAGCGAGAAGAGGCTAAGAAAAATCTCTTTGACTGGAGTACCCATTCGGGAGAATACAATCAGTCCGCAGGATCTGGAGGGATATGCTAAACTGAGATCCCTGAGGCGACATCAGAGGCCAATGCTGTCGGAGTCGGCAGCTGATGAATTGGCTGAGATGATGGAAGATGTGATACTGAGGACGAATAAATTGGAAATAAATGATCAGCAGAGATCACTGAAAGTGCGAAGTCTCGATAGGCAAGGATTCAATCTTACGCCATCATCCAGCTTTAAAAATGACGATCTTTCGTCGCCAAAATCGGTATCGAGTTCCCTTAAATTGATGTCATCAAATGACTGCAAAGGTCCCTGTTACACAGGTGAGTTGACAGAGTTGAAAATATTCTAGTTTAGAGAGTATCAGAGTAACAATTTTTTTTTTTAAATCTTTATCTCGATCTCAAAATTAATTCCGATGTTCGAGAATTTACAATTGCTGATTTTTCAGAGTATTTTTTGTCATGTGAAATTTTCTTGAGGGCGTGGCCTATTTTTCATGGGTAGCATCCTCAACGGCGTTATCACACTTGCGCATTAAAATTTTAATGTGATTCACATTAATTGTCCCTTGTGAGCGTCCAAATATATTATTTGTGTCTTTGAGTCACTTAATATTTGGGGTTTTTCTATTTATTGATAAAAAGAAGTAAACTTGGTCTGCAAAAAAAAAGTTTAAATTCACTTAAAGCATAAATATTTTTCACATTAAAAAATTAAAGAGAAAATCGCATTAATTTTTCGCATTAATGCTATAAATCTATTTATATCAAATTTTGCGGGCCAAGTCTACCTTTTTATCAACAAATAAATCAAATTTTGAATATAAAATGATTCAAACACACAAATTACACATTTGGACTCTCACCAGAGTCAATTAATGTGAATCATATTAAAATTTTAATGTGCAAGTGTGATAACACAGTAATATTTAGATTAGCATCCCAGCATTTTTTTCATTTCTTTTTATAGTTTTGATCGTTTAATAATTTCGGTATCATTTTTTAAAAAGAAAATTGTAAATTACAATGTTAAGAATTTAGAATTGTGGATTTTAACACTTGGAAGGACCCTAGTGGCAGCCGCTGCCAATTTAGTTTTCAATTTAATTTTTTTATAGTGAAGAATATAAATCATTTCGCCTGGAGGCCTGATTGAATTGACGTTCTGCAGATGTAATTTTCTTGATTGATAGTGTATAAAAGCCTTAAAAGAACAAATTGAAAGTGTTTTTGCAAATTATTGAGAAGAATTATGGGGGAAAGTGACATTCCTTTGAATGCATCAGTTTTTGAATGTTTCAATTTTTCTCTTATTTCCCAAAGCTAAAATTCCATTTTGTTAAGCGAATTTAATAGAAAATAGTTAATAGTATTAACTATTGTTCATAAAATAGAATTTTTGCTTTGAAAAATAAGAGAAAAATTGAAACATTCAAAGGCTGCCGTATTTAAAGGCAGACCACTTTCCCTTACTCCATGATTCTGATGAAGATGAAAACATCGAATGGTTAAAAATCTTTAGATACAGTACCCAAGGAGATGAAATTTCTGATTAAGACACCAGAAAAGAACTGACTAATGCCCAGCGCACAATAACTTTTATTTGTAAACATGTTTTCAGAGCTTCTTGTGAGAGGGAGTGAGATCTAGATCTAGTCATCTCGCTCACTCTCATATGCAGTTTCAAAAACATGTTTACAAAACAAAAGCTATTGTGCGTTGGGCATAATGCCCAGCGCACAATAACTTTTGTTTGTAAACATGTTTTCAGAGCTTCCTGTGAGAGGGAGTGAGATCTAGATCTAGTCATCTCGCTCACTCTCATATGCAGTTTCAAAAACATGTTTACAAAACAAAAGCTATTGTGCGTTGGGCATAAAGCTCCGAATGTTTAAATATAAGTAAAAATATCAAAATATTATATAAAATTCGATAAATGGCAGCGGCTGCCACTTGTCCCTCCGTAACACTTTTAGTTAAGGTTCTGCGAAGTGTTAATGCAACACACAATTAAAAGATGTATCTTTCAAATTTTATAAATTTTACAAATTTTCATTGAACTCTCGTCATATTACAGTAGACTCTTCGATATCCGGCTGACTGGGGGACAAAATGACATTTAGGTTTTTTGAATGATCAACGGTTTTTCTATTTTGTGCAGTATGAATTTATTTTCTGTCTGACAAAGAAAAAGAGAATTTTCTTCATGGTGTGCTTATGTTTCATTTTTTATCACAATTATGTATTAAAAACTTCGATACAATGTTAATAATACTTTAATTCACTCTGGACAAACTTCATGTTTAGTGAAAATAATTTTGAATATATCAACCGCCAGTGTTTGGCAGCTGTCACCCGGATAACCAAGTGCCGGATAACGAAGAGTTGAGTGTACCAAAAATTTCGATTTCCATATCTTTGTAGTTGCAAAATTTTAATTCTCAGAACGCTTAAACGCAGTGTCAATTTTACAAAATTGACCTATCACGAATGATTTCTTTTTAATTTTTAATGTTATTTAAATCTTTCGAAATATCCCTTTTGAATTACAGTAGAGTCTCTCAAATCTGAATCTCTCAAATTCGAACGCCGTTTGGATTCTAAATGTCAATTGTGAGGTTATGTTAGAAAGTTCGTATTCTTGGTGAATGAAAATCACATTTACCGTGTAAACAGACGGAATTCCCACGGGAATTTCCATGTGATTTTCCATTCCGGATGGGAATTCCGGATGGAAATTCCCATATTGAACTGTCAAATTTTTACCATCCGCTCTATGCGCCTCTGGTAGACTTCAAGCGCAACACAAAAATGCTCCGAAGATTTGAATTTCAAATTGTGTTTTTTCCGAATATAAATAACGGAATGTGTATTTAGAAGATATTTTACGTACTTTATTTTATTAAAGTGGCTTTATTATACCACAAGGATATTAGTAATATTATCTAATAATACATTTCATGGAAAATCTTTTAAAATTTCTCGAGAAATGATTAGAAACGTTGTTATAGCGTAAATTTCTTGTCAAAAACCCCCAATTAAAGTGGATAAATCAACGACAGGCTTTGGATATCTTTGCTGATAGGACCTATTGATTAATTTTCGTTTAATTGTAGTGCTGATAATTTAAAATTTTATAAAGTGTTGGCAGAAAATGTATAAAATATCCTTGGGTGACCAAGCAGTCAATTCATTCGGAACAGAGATGTTTACAAAAATTAGTTAATTGTATAATAATTGAATACAAATAGTTTTAAAAAAACAAGAAGACTGTAAAATATTTTAAAATTTTATTTCCAAAAAAAAGTAAACAATAAAAAATATTGCAGTAATATTTTATATCCGAAAAGGCAGTTTATATGGTTTCTGGCTATAATTTTCATCAGTGAACTTCGATAGTTCTTACTATTCTTTGTATTTCCTTATCTACATTATTATATTCTTTACATTTTTTAATAACGGGACTTATTGAAAAAGTTAAATTTTGAATCTGCCTTTCCAATCATTTAAACCTCTTCTGAAATGTTATTGATGAATATTTAATTTAATCCAGAAACACTAATCCTTTCAAAATTATTATAGTATTATTATTCGATTTCAAATTTGCTTTTAAAATCAATGTTTTGATCACTACAGGAGATTTTACATGTTTTTTCATATATTATTTGCTTAAAAACACTCCAAATTAAATTTTCGGAATTCTCCGGAAGCAAAAAGCTATCTCGAGCGAGATAGCTTTTTTCCATTTTAGAAAATTGAATATTTCACCCTCCAACGGAAAATTTCCATTTGAAATTCAAAATATTTCAAGACATTCGGGCAGTTTCGTGCACTTTTGCAGAGGGCGCTTGTATAGCAAATTTACCATTTGCTCGTGGGAATTCCCGTGGAAATTCCGTCTGTTTACACGGTTAAGAGTTTCTTCCTGTATGTTTACATACATTATAATCGTATAAAATGAAAAGGAAATATGTTACCACTAAAACTTGCGAGAAAGTACGAGAATTTGATTCTAAGTGCAATTTAATCTCACACAAATTTCGTTAGTTTTGAAAAAATCGTTCGAATTTGGGAGGTGAGAAATGTCAAAAATACCCCCCAAGCGTTCGAATTTGGGAGACTCTACTGTACAATTAAAAAAAAAATGGTGAGAAGTTTGTATAAACTTATAGAAAAGGGGTCCCATGCTTTGCGAAATGTTCGAAATTATGAATTTGATGCTATACCTCAAAAGTGATTACGAATCAATTACCGTTAACCGGTTCACAATCAATTAGAACGAATTCATAAATTACTCAAAAGATCGATCAAAATAACTTGGGAGCAGCAATTGATTTTACGGTAAAAACCACTTAACCGGTTCATAACCGGTCATTAACCAATTGAGTCCGGTTTTGAATTGGTAAAAATTACAAGATCTTTCAAATGAGATCAAACATGATACTATTTAGTTAAGAAATACGCTCTCTTGCGCCTTTTTAATCTTTGACCTTGTAAAACCATTATTAGGAATAATTCAATGGTATTTCCGTATATCTGGTCGACTATTGGGAGAGGTTCCTCGAAGGTTACAAGTCTCTATCTCAAACCGTTTCGCCTGTAAAGATAGTAACATACAAACGGACGAATAGATGGACAAGCAATGTGACATCATTTTACCGAAATCGTCTGAAAAGAAAACTAAAGAAAAGCTTTCGAATAATAAAGCGTGTAGATTACAAATATTCCCCAATAAAAAATGGGGAAGTAATTTTAGTCCAATGACTTCCCTCAGAATTCTCGCATCTCTTTCTTAATTCCCTTCATTAAGGACTCGACAAATCCGTCTCCACTGTCTTGGAGGACTTTATTCCACTTCCTCTCGAAATAAGGCAAATTTTCAGATGTCTGACTCTTCTTCCTGAAATTTGTTTCCAAAATTTCCCAGTATTTTTCAATCTTCCGGAGTGTAGAAAAAGTTCAACATGTTTTTCACAACTTTGGAATCCTTTGTGAAGATGATCGTTGAGTTTCCGCGACGTTGTTTTTGCATTTTGACGGTGTTTTTCGGTCCGATGGGGAGCAGCCTGAACCTTGTAGGTTATCAAACCATTCATCTTCTTGATTTTATGGACCAAGCTTCAATATATTCCCTTCTTTTTGCCAACATCACGCATGGAAAGATTGAGTTGCTTCTCGAAAAGCTCAAGCACTTTCTTTTACATGCTCTTGTCCTGAATCCCAGCATTTCGGCCACTTCCTCCTGGCTTCAGAGCAATAGTCCTCAGATCCTTGAACCGAATTATAATCTTCCTGACGATGGAGTGACACTTCCCGGTCAATTTCGCGATTTCAGTAATAACTCGCATTTGGATTTTTCAGATTATTATCAATTTTGAATCTTCGCATACTCTCCATCTTTTTGTAATTACTCAGTCTAAAATCAATATTTTTTAACAAGTATTTCACAAAAAGAAAGCTGATTGAATTCTCTTGAAACGATACTGAAGAAAAAAAAAACAAAATCGACGAAATCCAAAGTCTACTGTGACTAACTTCATGTCAAGCATTGGCGATTTTTTCATCTACATCTTATATGCTTTAGGGTGGCACGCATCTACTATATACAGTGCCCGCTTCGTAATCTGGATGATTGGGAGACAATATGACAGATGTCCGCTTGGTAATCCGGATGGATTTTTTTTAATTTGTTCAACGTCTCGAAAATATAATACAAGTTTTTTTTGTAGAATTAGAATAAAAGTTTTAAAGAAGATTAAAAATATATAATTAGAGAATTCTATGCTATTATACTTCATTTATTAAACAAAAACATCACAGGAGAATTCATTTTCATTGCTGAATACTCGTGCATACATAACCTCAAAATATTTTTAAATGTTACCGTCGATAGCTCGTCCGAATTACGGCGATCCGGATTAGAAAGCGGGCACTGTACTTAAAAAAAAATGAAGATGTCTATTTTTAAGCAAAAGATACTCCGTTTTAAGTGAGAAATTACCGAATGAATTTCAAATGTTACGCTGACCAGTGCTTTATACTCCTGGATCTCTAAGAAGTTTTATCGAATTTCCAAAACCATTAAAAAAATACTTTGCGATTGTGGTACTTGTCCTCGCTTTCTTCATTATGGATCACAATTATCACAACTACTTAACAAAGTTTGCCAAAAATATTAAAATAATTATGCATGTCGCATACTAAAAAACATAACCTAACTTAAAATCAGTGTTTTGAAATCAACGGTCGATAAATTGTGGACTATAGAGCGATGGCCTATAGCGAGACTCTACTGTATTATGTTCTTTGGAAAAAACTCAGAATAAGTAAAATAACACAGAATTCAAAATATAAATCACGTAGAATACCAAATTGATATAAAATGTCGATTTCGTAAGACTTCTACAACAGTTCTAAGGACTCATAAATCCATTTCCCCATTAAGATTTCCACATTTTGTTTTGTGTTAAACTAAGAAAAAACAAGAAAAATCTTAAAATGAGTTCTCATTGATTTTATTAACAAAAAACTATTTTATTAAGTTATTTTTTTCCAACACTTTCTAAAATTTTTCTCTAAAATTGATATCTTTACGTATGTATCAGGTATAAGTTTTTTCAGAACTATCAAGAGCAATTCAGAAAAGAAATTTAAGGTGACATTTGAATTCTCAACTTATGGTTCTTTCAGTACTATTTTACGAATATTTTGGATCTTAAATTACTTAATTTTTATCAATTATTTTTACACAATTAGGGTAAGTGTGCCAAATTTCGGCATAGTTGCATGCAAGCGTCAAAGTCTCAAATTTGAAATGTAATATTTTAAATGCAAATTGTCTTTTTTTATTCTTTCTTATGAAAGAGTGTTGCTTGGAACCTTGTAAAGATTTTACCGTTTTTATTTACTCTAAAATCATTCTTAATACATTTTAAAATGAATAAAAATATAGACATACCTTTGGTGTCCTATTTCGGCCACCTTCATTCTCATAGTTCCTTGCCCTTCGGGAATTCTTCCAATATCTTTTTCACGTCATCTCGTTTGTCGAAGCTACATTTTTTGTAATTTTTTTGCTTTGTATAATCTCTAGAGTACGTAAAATCTAAAAGTTCGTTGAAATTCGAGGAACAAAAAAGGTGGCCGAAATTGCAAGCTGGCCGGAATTTGGCACACTTACCCAATATTGTGTTTTTAAGCAATTTTCGTGCCACGAATCCTATAAAATGTCATTACCTAATAAAGTTTTGCCAACGAGGGGAATTCATTAAGACAAGATTGGCATTTTCTCGCCTTTAGCGAGTTTGTTTTTTTTGAGAATCAATTGAGTTATTCTCATAATTTCTATTCTGGATTAAAACGTGACCTTTTTTTTGATAATTGTAATCTTAATTATGGTAAAATCTATTCAATTGTTCATTCAATTATGATGTTATACTCCATATAAAAAATGTGGCACTTTGCCGCACTTTGGTATTATATAACAATATTTTGATTCTTGGTCTATTTTTTTAAATTTAAATCATAAAAATATTTATCAAATAATTTTTCCACAAAGAGAAAGTTAATTAAATATTCTATACACTAGGGAAAAGTGCTGTCTGCAGTTCAGAATTTACTATATTTTTCCGGGAAAATCGAAAATAAATCTTAATTTTTACTACAATAAAAAAATCTGTAATTCATTAAGATCTAACCTCATTTAACATTCAAAGTTCTTAATTTTTTGTTATAAGACAAATAAAAAAGCAATATCCATTTGTTCCAAGGCATATATGGACGATAATTTATCCTAGGTAATTTTAATATCATACCCAATAATGTGGTCATATTAGTAAAAAGGTGTTTTTGTTTTTAATCAAAATTTATCATATTATACTTATTTGAAGTTCATTAGCCGAGGAACAATAATATATATATTGGACATCCAAACAATAAATATATTTTCATTTAAAACTAATAAATCTTTGCAAAATTATTCGATTCTTATTTTTCTATTACAAATATTTGACAAATCTGAGTTGTTAACACTATACCAGTCGGGTAAAAGTATCTACGTCACTGGCAGTTCGATTTGGCCCCCATTATACTTGAAACATCTTGCTACTCTGTACCATTTGGGATATGAAATTTGAACATTTCTGTTTATAGTAAAAGGTATATTACAGAAAAAAACGTTATATTACTTATATTTTACTAGATACATTAAATAATTTTCAACATTTTGACAAAAGTGTCAATAGGGGTTCCCTGTCGAACAGACGTTCCTCCGAGGGCGTACCCAGGATTTCAGTTAGGGGTTTCAGTTTAGTTAATCTTGTCCATCGAAAAGTAATTTTTTTTTCAAAAAGGTCTCCGAATTCCGAAAATAAGATCCCTACAGCTGAATTTTTAAAAGAAAATTTCAGAAAATATACTTTAAATGTTGTGCTTTTATATGCCTAAGAGCTTGAATTAAATAAACTTTCTATTATGTTGTAAAAATATTAGAGAAAAATATGCTTTTTTTTAGTCAGTTTGACTTACATAACCCCTTAAGGGGTTACATGGATCACGCAGCCTAATAACAGCATGTTTTCTTTCATTTTTGTTAACGTAATAAAATTATTTAAATTAAAGCCCTTATGTATAAATACAACATTTGAACTGCATTTTTTTTTATTTAACCTTTACTCCTTGGAACTTAGCACCTAATTTTTCGAAACGTCTTTTTGAGAAAAACTTTTTGGAAAAAAACAAATTATTTGCTATTAGACTATGAGTTAAACTAACTTGAACCATGGATTTTTTGTTGCTTTGGTAACAATTTATTTTGCACCTATTATTTTGAACCTATTTGTTCTTCGTGAAAAAAAATTTTATATTATATCACTGACATTTTCAGAACAATTCCGCATGAACAACTTTTCCAGATTTATTATAAAAATCAACCACCCGAAAAAAACTTATTAAAATTGAGATTCTGTTTTCAGTTGAATTAAAATGCAATTGCGATATCGAATAAAGTCAAGAAAAATAATCCAGCTGTTGAAGAAAATTCACATTAGATTTTAGTTCTTTTAAATTCAAACGCCAGAAAGTGCCTGGAAGTGCTTAGAAGTGCAGAAGTGCTGGAAATCACCTATGGCACTTCCGGAAGTGTGGAAGTCTTTGACATTTTCTATATAAATTCAGGAAGTGCTGGAAGTAGTGTACACGATTTTTCGACTAATATCTCCCCCTTGTGAAATTACGTTAGAAAAAGAAAGTAAAAATAGTTACGAAATATTTGCCCATTTTTACACCTTTTTTAATTTTTGAATGTAGTACAGTATGTACGGACAAGAGCCTTGCCCTGCGCCCACCCCCGCCATTGGGCTTTTAATAGTTTTTGAGTTTTTAAAGTTCATTTTTGTATTGACCCTCTTACAAATGAGCAGTAAAACATCAAATTTGAGAAGTGACTAAATTTACAACTTTAAAGGCAATAGAATTTTCATGAAAGTTTCGATCTTTATGAATTGAAAAATTAGGCCCATTTTTGGAAAGATTTGGGTTTTTTTTACTAGTCAAACTAAATATTTTTGCTGAATAAATATATTTTTACCTTTTCATTGCTTTTGAATTTTTTTGGCACTTCTAGGGGGGGGGGCAGCTGCCCCCCCCCCTGCCCCTAGCTGGGTACGCCCATGCCTCCAACCCTAAATTGAAGGACTAAAGTAACTAAAGATCCATTCCCAAAAGAAATTCGAATATCAATTGCCCAGAAATAAATCATCTAAAATCACTCAATTTGCGTATGATATATAATACCATAGTAAGGAATGGGTTAAGAAAAAAATCTCGTCAGTTAAATCAGCATTTGTCGTAACTTCCTTTTGACAACTTTTCAGGAGATGAAATTTTCAGTTCAATATTATTTTTCTTAAAAATGAGCCCCCCGAATGCGATACTTTTGAGTCAAAATAATGAAAGTGGCACTAATAAACTGTAAGTTAACTCGAGAAAATCTTTATAAAATTATTTAAAAGCTGCAATATTGAGAAATATTTTAGAAGAAACATAATAATATTTTATCGTAACTTCCATCATTTATAAAGCCGTAACTTCCAATGTATGGAGATTCTGGAAGTTACGACAATTTTGTAAAATGCATTATATCAATTTGAATTATTTTAGTGATAATAAGCGCCTTTATCTGACTAAATTATTCAATAATACTGTTATCCTTGTCCCTAAAAGCTTTTATTTCATAAGTTTCATTGAATAAATTTTGTGCGCCACGTCACTTGTTTTGTTTTGAATTAATGACAGATGGGCAGGGATTTTTTCTCACTTTTTTCTCGCAAATATTGAATTAAAATGATTTAATGTTGCATTATTCGCACTGTCTTTCGATATTTGGAAGGGTTTGTAAACGTTTTATTGAGAAATTTTGCAATTTTTCTGCAAATTACAAGCCAATCAAACGAGCAAAAGAAGTTACGGCAAATGCTGATTAGAGCAAATTTTGTATGGAAATTTGTCGTAACTTCCCCAAAAATGGAAGTTACGACAAATTCTGATAAATTTTTGTTAATTAAGGGCACTTACGATAATTTTTGTTTAAAATAATTTTTATTGGGCTTATAAAAGTTTCTTTTTCACAATTGCGTTTAATAGACAAAATTACGCTGATTCCAAATATGTATATATCTCAAAATCGCAAAAATGAAGTTACGATAAATGCTGATTTAGCTGACGATCTGTAAAAAAAAAACTTTAATCTATAAATTCTCCCATTTAGAAATATTAGCAACTCTGATACTCCTTCACTTACCTAAATGGCCTAAATGTAATGCACGTTATTAATTGAAAATCCCAATTCTCCCTGCCACATGGTTTTTTTTTTGTTCCAGGCATCTGTCTTCCGCGAAATATTCTGGATCTATTTCCCAAACGCAATATAAACACAACATATGTATCCCGGTGCATGCAGGACGTTGAGGTGGGTGATATAAATAATTTGTTGGTGTTGAAGCAGCAATTCCTGGTGGATGGCATTGGGGAGGGTGGTGATGAGAGCTCGGTGAGCAGTCTGTCGGACATCTCGACAAATAGCAAGAGGTCCAAGTGGGCGGGTAAGCATAACCGAAGCAATTGTCTCCATTGCTGCCGGTCCAAGATAAATCGCCTGCATCCGCGCACTGACAGCGACATCAATATCCATCGGCGGAAGAGTCAGCAGAATTCGTTGTTGCAGCTGTCCGACATCAGTTTTCACTCGCCTGAGAGTGTATTGAGTGAGGAGAGTATGCCGGATAGGATTACGGCCAATATCCTGCGATATGTGCAGAGAATGGCAAATCCGGTTTGGAGTAAGCAGAGTAAGATGTCATTGCTTGAGCTGAAGCAGAAGCATCCGTATTCCTTTCAGGATATTTGTCTGTATTCGGAAATTTGTAAAGCAATGGGAAGGAATACGTATCGGCAGAATGCTAGGAGATTTCTGCAGGAGTTATTTCTGGATTTGGACTATGATAGTTTTTATAGTGAAGCCGGGGAGATTATTCAGAGGCGTGAGAGGGAGATGACTGATGCTGAAAGCTCAAAGGGAGGAATTCGTTTGGAGTTGGAAATTGTTGAGCCGGATCGTCCGGTGGGAGTTGATGAAGTGGAAGGAGTTGAACCGGTGGCGGCTGCTGTGGTGAATCAGCTAGTTCAGAATTTTACGTCTGGCTTTCAGAAAGCCAATAAATTGGGCCTTAAATCACCTCCACTGGCCAGTGTCTATGAGACAAGTGTGGAGAATCTCGTGGATTCGTTGTCCAGTAGTAAATCTACCAAAGTTGTCCAGGTGGATTGTCATGAGCCGCCAGATCGTGGAGGTGGCAGTGGTGATGGAGGAGGAGGAGGAGGAGGAGATACCACAGATGACGATTCTCAGAGATCCGACAGCAACAATCAGAAGAAATGGGCTATGAGACCGAGATTTAATACCCTAGAACTCGATTTGACATGCACACAGAATAAATTTCCCATCACAGACAGGAGCAGAAAGAAGGATTATTCGCCCACGTGGTATGTGGGTATTTTTGAGGATGGCATCAAAGATTTGGCCAGCAGACCCTTTCCCACGGGCAGTTTGTACTGCGAAAAACGCTTACAGTCATACAAATCAGAGGCTTCGCTGTCCAGGACGCGCCGAGAGGACAACAAAAAGAAGTAGGACGGACGGGGAGGGACAAGAAAAAGAAGGAGATGAAAACAAAAACAAAAAATAAAAAAAACAGGTGTGTCGTGTGCTGCAAAATATCTTTGAATTTCTCTTGAATATTTCAATGTAAATTTTTTTCTTTGATAATTATTCGAATTTATTTCACATAAATTGTTAATTTGTATGAATTTCATTTTTTTTTTTAAATATGAATTAATATAAAATATTTAAGCGCCAAGTTGCTCGCAACTTTTATGTTTCTATATTGATTGACCGCATTGGAATCATGCCCTGATGCATTTTTTTACTGCTGAGTGCTAAGGCGCCAAGGATTCTCAACTTTTGGTGTTTTTTCTCAGTGTTTGATCTCTTGGCGTCCCAAATTGTTTACATTTTAACGGTCACAGGAAATTGACACGCAACATTGAGGTCATCATGCCCAAAAATGGAAAGACTGGATCTTGAGTTCTTTCTCTAACTGAAACGAATCGGTTCTTTTCCGTGTGATCTGTCGTCTACATGAGATCGCTGAACTACAGACGAGATTGTAATAAAAATTGCGGAAGAGGTCTGATACATCTGTGCCACTTGTGATTCTTTTGTAAACCATGCAATCATTGTAATGAAATTGACAGAAATTCCATATTGACAGCTCAGAATATAAAACGAATAGGGGGAGGTGGGGCTACTTTGAACTGTGGGGCCATATTGTTATACGATTTTTTCGCATCTTTCTAATGGAAACTGGGTTTTAACATGATGCAAATTGGATAGACAAAATTGTTGATCTAAATTAACCCTCTATCAGTTAAGACCGCCTCAAAGCGGTCATTCTATAAAACGCATTTACTGCGATAATATTACTTATTTGAAGTTAAAATATCTAGCAGGCCTGAGCTAAAATAAAAGCTGAAGTGAATTTGGTGGTGCCTAGTAGGGATTCTTCGAAATGCCGCGAAAATTCACGTAGAGAAAATGAGAGGTTTTTTAATGTGAAAATTTGCTTAATTCCTTAAAGTTAAGTCATTTTCACAAAAAATCCTTTTTATAATTTATTTGAATACAGTTATTTGGGTTAATTGTGAATAATTGTCGATATTACAACAAAAACATTGGGATGAAATTTTGAGCTGGAAGACTCATATTCTTTTGAGCTGTTTAAAATTCAGGATAAATTTGAGAAAAATCCTTTGGTACAACATTATTTTGCTTAATAAGGAATGCAAAAGTACATATTGCAAGAAGGGACACGACCTGCTTATATAAGGATGAAATAGAGAAGAAAATATTTTGCCGCATTTCAGAGATTTTTTGCAATCGCAGCGCCGCCATACGTTTGTCAAAGTGAGTTATTATTTGTGTGTCTCTCTCTCTCACACATTTGAATTGCGCGCGATTTAGGAAGCTTGTCATTTGAAATGATATTTTCTTTAAATTTCTTCATTTCCGCAAGATTCAAATACAGTGCCCGCTTTGTAATCCGGATGATTGGGAGACAAAATAACAGATGTCCGCTTCGTAATCCGGATGGATTTTTTGAATTTGGTCAACGTCTCGAAAATATAATACAAGATTTTTTTGTAGAATTAGAATAAAACTTTCAAAGAAGATTAAAAAGACAATTGGAAAAGTCTATTCTATTATACTTCATTTATTAAACAAAAACATCACAGGATAGTTTATTTTCATTGCTGAACACGCATGCATACATAACCTCAAAAGTATTTTAAATGTAACCGTCGTGAACTTGTCCGGATTAAGGAGATCCGGATTAGAAAGCGGGCACTGTAAAAGGGTGTTTAGTGAACAGTTATCCGTCTTCCGACAAAGATATCAAGAAGACAAATAATTTTTATGAGAGTTTTTCTTTCTATTATTTTGGCGCAAAAATATTCATCATGGCATCGTGAATAAGTGGGATTAGTGTTACCAGTATGGCTATCTGTCTGTAATTTCCATTAAAATTATCAACACAAAATTTCCGTTACTACACGACTATTAACGAGCACAGGTCTGATCTACAGTGTCCTCAGTTATAGTCTTACTAACATAATTTTCTGAAACTGAACTCATTTTGACTTTTCGTTTGCTCATCTTCAGTCTCTTCACTTTTGTGTGATAGGTCAGAGAAAAAACAACAAAATGTCGTTCGCGACATTTTTCGTTTTCAAGTGCAAAAAAAGATTGTTTTAAAGTAATCTAACTGTAGTAAGAATCTTATTTCCTGAAAGATATGTTCTTCTAGTTTGTATATTTCAATTGATAAATGTGAAAAAACTAAAAGTATGAGTTTTAGAAGAAAAAAAAGGAAGACCGCCTGTAGGTAGTCTTATCCGTTTAAGGATAAAATTTAAAAAAAAATACCGATTTTTTTTATTTAATTGTTTTGGTTGTTCTAATAAAATATATTATTATTTTTCAATATATTAAACATGGAAAACAATTGAGATTACACAAAGACTGTCTATGAGTAAAATAGTCGATTTCTGCGAATTAAGCGAAATTAATAAAGAAGGAGACTTCGACAGTGATGATGAATTCCCTAATTCGTCCTTTAATGCCCCAGATCGTGAAATAAAACCAGAAGATGAGCAATGTATTTCAAAGGACCTTCAAATTATACAAGAAGGTGACGTTTTCATACCTAGCCTACTATTAGTTTAAAATCAGTCTCATTGAAACATTTTGAGCTTCATTAACGTTTAATTATAAAAATTATAAACGTTTTTTTTCCTAAAAATTATCATGTTTTTTAGATAATCATAGAACATTCCTTAAACCGATTACAATAATTATACAATAATTATTAATACTACAGAAAAAGGTCTTTTTATATTTACCAAACCTTAAAACAATTATTCACGGTTGAATTGAAAAAAGAATAATTTATATTTACACTATTTTAGTTCAAAAACTCCAGTAGTGTAAAAATAGCTTTTAAGCCTTTTAATACTTCTAGTTATTGAAGCATTTACACTATATTGCGCAATTACAATAAAACTGTTTGATTTTTTTAAAAATATTTTTGAGCACCATTAACAAATCAAATTGATTAATTTATAATAGCACAAAACAACTAGAATCATGGGATCAACACTTAATCAGCAGTTGACCCAATTATAGTGTTTGTCTACACAACTATCCATACGCGTAAATTTTGCTTTCAATAAAACATGTTCAAAGAAGTTACCGTACAACTACAACAGAGTAGGGATATTTTTTTTTATGTTTCTGCAGTTTTTTCTGAGTTGATATTTATTGTAGTTATTAATTCACTCGTTAAAACTTGTCTCAGGTTTTTAGTTCACAAAAGCTGTTTAAAAGTTTTTCATTTACTGGAATTTTACATATTTTTCCAAATATACTAAAACGTGACAGTCACAATCAGTCGAGGTGACCTCCTATAAGTTCGAATAAGTGATACTTCCCCCTTCAAATTAATTTTAATTTCAGCTTTTATTAAATGGAATATAAATACACATTCAAAGAAGACTCAACCATAAACGCAATAACAAAGAACTGAAAGCAATCACAAAATAATTTAAATATCTTCATTATTTTTAACACAAAGTATAACCTTTCAGCGAATAAATGAATCAAACAACATTATATCAAATATATAAAAGTCTATTAATTTATCTGTAGATTAATTCACAAACTTTTTATTGTTCCAGGTCTCATTTACTTTCTTACAATAATTTTTAAAATCAGAAAACAATAATTTAAAAATGTTTAAATTGATTAGAAAATTGCTTAAACAAGCATTGAGTCAACCACAAGCAACATAGTTGAGTTAATATTTTGTATTATGATATATTTCAATAGAAGTATTGGGCAATAAGTAACATCATATACTTTTGTCCTATCTTTTATCATTCACAGATAAGATAGATCACATATCTAGATAGATAAATTTATTCATCACAATGGTTTAAATTTAATTGTACAAATTAATTTAGGTGCAATGGTGCTTAGTGTTTTCTGCGGCCACCGCCATCTTAGCGTTGATAACTACTCTAATCGATGGAAAACTCCTTTACCGGTTGTATATGCCTGTGTCATATATTAAACATGAATAAATAAATAAATGATGTGTACAAACTCTAATATACATTTTACTCATTTTAATGAGCAGAAAGAAAAGGCAAACAGAAGATGCTACTCTATATACTACTTGTACTCCATAGGGGAAAGCGCGCTACCTTCGGACGATTTATGCTTCGCACAAATCATTTTTTTTAAATTTGTTATGGATTTGGTCCATTATAATATTATATTTTAATAGCAAGTCCAATGCTTCAAATTTTCAGAGAAGAGCTATGGGTGAAATCCATAAGGAACATAGAGAAAAAATGAATTATCCGAAGGATGAGTCGTTCGAAGGTAGTGCGCTTTCCCTTATAGACAATGTGAGAAGTTTGAAAAATGGCTAGCACTGACTGTGCTGTAAGTCATTCGGACTCATTGTAAATTTGTTCATCGCTATGTAACATTTGCAACGAATGCAATTCAATTTACACTCAGTTCTTCGTTATCTGGCACTTCGATATATCCGGATGACAGCTGTCAAACAGGGATGGTTGATATATTTAAAACGATTTTTTACGAAACATGCAATTACAGTGTGAATTAAAGTGTCACATTCATTTTATCAATCTTTTTTATGCATAATTGTGATAAAAAATGCGAAGCATAAACACATCACGAAGAAAATTGTTTTTATTTTCAACTGGAAACAAATTCACACAGCACAAAATATAGAAACTGTTGACCAGATTCAAAAAACCTAGATGTCATTTTGTCCCTATGTCAGCCTGATAACGAAGAGCCGAGTGGAATTTATTAATAACCAAAAAAAATGCAGACAGAAAATGAACGCACTTAGCACAGTTGATGATCTATCCGATGATTATAATTCCTCCTTCCAATCCCCGGCGAGCACTTTTCTCAACATATCGTCAGTTAAATCAGCATTTGTCGTAACTTACTTTTGACAACTTTTCGGCAGACGATATTTTCAGTTCAGCTTAATTTTTCTTAAAAATGAGCCCCGAATGCGATACTTTTGAGTAAAAATAATAAAAGTGGCTCTAATAAACTGTAAGTTAACTCGAAAAAATCTTTATAAAATTATTTTAAAGCTGAGATATTTAGATACAGTAGACTCTCGCAAATTCGGCTCTTTTAAGATCGGGCTACTTTTTAATTCCGGCAGCGGTTAAATTTGAAAAAAGTTTGTTGACATTTTTCAGGTTTGATTATGATTATCAAATGATGCAAATATGCTCAAATTTCGCATGGTTTGTCTTAGTTTTGATGTGATTTTGCATTATTGAGGGATTTTCATGCAATTTACGTTATATATGAGTGTGTAAACTCAATATCTATATGCACATGAATAAAAAATCGTTGCATTTCAAAAACTTTGTCGCCCGAATTTCTGTCTAATTCGGTTGACATTTCGGTCCCATATGCCCGAATTTGAGAGAGTCTACTGTATATGTTAGAAGAAACACAATAAGATTTTATCGTAACTTCCATCGTTTATAAAGCCGTAGCTTCCTATGTATGGAGATCTTGAAAGTTACGACAATTTTCAAAAATGTATTATATTCATTTCAATTACTCTAGTGATAATAAGCGCCTTTATTTGACTAATTTAATTTATTCAATTAAACTCTTATCCCTCTGTTCCTAAAAGCTTTCATTTCATAAATTTTATTGAATAAATTTTATGCGCCGCGTCGCTTATTTTTGAATTAATGACAGATGGACAGAGATTTTTTCTTACTCTTTTTCTCACAAATATTGAATTAAAATGATGTAATGTTGCATTATTCGCACTGTCATTGGATATTTGGAAGAGTCTGTGAACGTTTTAATGAGAAATATTACATTTTTGCTGCAAATTATAAGCTACGCAAACGAGCAAAAGAAGTTACGGAAAATGCTGATTAGAGAAAATTTTGTATGAAAATTTGTCGTAACTTCCCCAAAAATGAAAGTTACGACAAATTCTGATAAATTTTTATTGATTACGGGCAGTTACGATAATTTTTATTTCAAATAATTTTTATTAGGCTTATAAAAGTTTCTTTTTCTCAAGTGCGTTTAATAAACAAAATTACGCCGATTCCAAATACGTATATATCTGAAAATCGCAAAAATTATGTTACTACAAACGCTGATTTAACTGACGATATGTTAGCGTTTCAGGCGATTTCTGAAAAATGAGTTCGCGATGTTCTTCCGTCTGTCAGTCGTTACCGCGCCTAGAGACCAAACGGTTAGAGATAAAGACTTGGGACCTTCAAGGGCTCTCCATATGTCGGATTTCACACTATTAACATGCCCCTAATTTTTCCCACCTTTCTTTTTTTCGTCCACAACCATGTATTTGGGATTGATCGAAAACACGTCGCACGATTTTTTCATTTTCGGATATGTTTAAGAACTTACCAAGGTGGACTTTTCATCCCTATACCAAAATACCGTTGAGTCCTTCCTAATAACTGTTTTTTAAGGTTAAAATGGTTAAAATATGATTCTAAGGGAGCTTATTTCTCAACTGAATGGGGTCATGTTTTGGCTTGTTGAAAAGATCTCAAAATTTCTGACAATTAAAATTCTGATATTCTGAGACAAAATTTAAGAATAATGTGTCTATCATATTTTTTTTACCTTATAAATATAGGTTATTTTATTAGAAATATTTCAATTATGAAATTTTTTAAAATAATTAAAAAATAATTTTATCTCCAAATATTGAGTTTCCGATCAATGTCAATAGCTGTGACTTTTATTAAATCAATGATTCCACCCACACATTCATACAGAATCCCCACAGATCTGCACAACAGGTTTCTTTTTGCTCCATTTCCCCAAAAACACCGTGCAAAATTAACAAAATTTGCATTTTTCTCAAGAGCTGGGAAAAAAATTCGGGATTTCCAAGTAGTCGTTGGCGTTTAAATTTGAATTGAGCTGAACATGCTGCGCTGAGTTTGTTGCGCAATGGCGAAGTGCGGCGAAGTGACTCGCGCATATAAAGCGACCAAGAAGGCGTTTGCAGTGTAGTTTTGCCAAGAAGCTTGAAATTGTAGATCGATTTTCAGCACAATATCCAGTGTAATTTGCAATAAAACTGTTTGTAATTGTTCTATAGAGTGCTACCTTTAAGATTTCGGTGTTTGTTCTGTGAAAAGCATTCTCTTTGTGCCTAAAATTCAACTGAGAAATTTGTGTACAATTGACACGGAAGGTGTGTTGGAATTTGAATTTTTCCATTGATTGTAAACATTATTTTCGCTTGTTTTAAGGTAAGATTTGTGATTAATCTTGAATAATTCGTTAGTTTGTGATTCTAAGAAGTAGATTTGATAGAAAATTTAGCAGCTGTTTGTGTAAAACTTGCAAAAATATAACCCTTACTTTTTTGTTTCCTATGAACCCTTTGTTCTTCATGGAAGGAGTCGCTTTCTGTTAACCCATTTTTGCAGATGTCCTAACAGTTATTTGGTTTTGCAGCAATTTTTTTATTTTCATCACTAACTTCTTGTCTGTGTGATCCTCCGGAGAAATCCCTGATACCATGGAGAAGGAAAGTCAAATGAAGATCCAGTTGACCGAAGCCGAAGGTAAGTGCAAGCCTTACCCTGAAATTTCCCATCGATGCACAACAAGAAAGAGGCCACAAAGAAGTGGCATATAAAAAGTTCCAGACAAGGGCCGGGAAAGCAATGCTCATAAATATCAGTACTTCATCCTCCGCAATGCAAAATTAGTGTACTGTGGAGAGTTGGTAATGTTTCGTGTCACTGGCATTTGTGGGATGTTCATGATTTGTGTGCTCTCCCCCGGACTCCCTTCCTCCTCCACGGGCCAGTGCCGATGAGATAGAGAGAAAGAGAGTATGGATTTTGAGAAGCTTACAAATGGCACGGGACAATTCCGTGAGGCATTAGCATATTAACGGTTCGTTGGAGACATCCCCAATTGAATTTTTGAATTTCGTGCGATCTCTGGGAAAGTTGCACTGGAAGCGTCTTGTATAGGTATCTATCTCACTGTCAATAAATCCAGTTTTGTCCCTCCTACCCATTCGCAATTTATTCGCGGTAATTAGACAACGATCGCACTTGATCTTGATCTTCTGGCTGTCACACACAAAAGGAAATAGATGACTTTCTCCGTGGCCCCATTTGTACGGTGGCTTCTGCCTTTTATGGTCACCACACCACTCTCAGTGCACTTATGACGATCTCTATGCAAATCTCTCCAAGAGTTGCTTCTTTACCACTGACATATTTTTCCCAGCACGTGAAAGTAAAAGCGCATTGCTGATAATGAGTTTCAATCACAAAGATTTAGGAGACAAAGACTCTATACGAATGTGATAAGTTAATTAAAGAATTTGATCCATTGAGGGCAAAATTTATTCCGTCTGGCTTTGGTAACGACAAATAAAAGAAGCGTCTCACAATAAATTGTAGTTTTGAAGTCAGTCGGAGATCAGGTTGAAGAGTCTCAGAGATAATTTGCATAATGCAAGAAGTGATGTATTATAGCGAATATAAAAGTTTAATCGAGAGTGATATTGATATTGATATCAAACGGGTTCAAAATTGTAGGTTTAGCTCGTTTATCTTCTGTATTATTGAAATTGAATGGCAATTAATGACTAGTTTCATTGCAATTGATCGAATTGCTCTTAAAGTTGCTGCAACTGAAATGTTTCTTTATTTTCTAAAAGAAAGTAATAGTTTTTTTAAATTTAGTGTTTTACTTTTTTTAAATTAGTTTTTTACTTTTTTTAAATTTATTTTAATAATGAATCTAGCTACGGCTAGATGACGCGACGTAGTGCTCCAAAATCGATACACTAATGCTAAAGGTTCCGGCACACCTTTTAGATCGGTCAAATTTCATGAAATGAAAATTCACTTCTCTTTCTTTCTCAAAAGACTTGCATAAGTCTATCCAACTCTTTCGGTCTCAAAATTGGACTGAACCAGATTTAGCCCATTCAGTCAATGTACCAGAAATACTTGAGATAGAATGTTCATATTTTGGGATTAGTTTCCTACAGATTAGTAGATGAATTTTTTGAAAAGAAAATTTTTTTTATCTAATATGGGGGCGCGGGGAGCCTCTGTCAAACACACGTCTTAACGGTCATTGAATCTAAATTCTGTGCATTAATTCATTACAAACTCTATTGTTTTAGATAGAGTAACTATCCAAGAACACCAATTGGGAACTAGAATTCAAATCAGGAAAGAGGAAAGAGACCAATTTTAACAAATTCGACGGGATGTCGTATTTTCCGTCCGCCATTTTGAGCAAAAGTTTTGCATGACCTTCCGCGAAGCAAGAAAATAATAACAAAATGTATTTTCATCTCTGTCGGATTATTTTTGTCGAGTAACTGAATAACTAACGTTACTAAAAATCCATTCCCGACAGCAATTCAGATAAAAATTGCCCAGACATAAATCATCAAAAATCACTCAATTTGCGTATGATGTATAATACAATGGTAAGGAATGGGTTAATTTGGTGTGATGTTTAAAGGAAGAAGAAGAGTGCGAAAGAGTAGAATACACATATGCTAAACTTTTAAGAAAGAAAGGGATGTGAATTTTGATTTTATGAAATTTGACCGATCTAAAAGGTGTGCCAGAGTCATGAATACAATTTTAATATGGATCGGTTGGTTAGTTTTATGAGTTTTACACAACTAAAAATTTTGGAATGACCTTTTCATAGCAATAAGAAGTGTGTCGTTCCAGTTTGATACCTTCTCCCTTCTGTTCGCTTTAGTTGCTTCAAGGTTTTCTATTCAATTTTTAAATTATTCCCTAAATTCTAAGATAAATCTTTGAAAACTAATTCGTATTCTCTGTTTAAAATCTTTAAATTTAAAGTATCAAATTTCTTTAAACCCTTTAAAATATTACAAACTGCACAACAATGAAACTGAAATGGGAATGTTAATTTTTTTAGTTTTCTTTAATTTGAAAGCCGGTCGTTTAACCTTTAAATCCAGATTTTTTTTTGGCCAAGTTCGATATGGAATTTCCGAAGGTCAAATTTTAACCACGTTGGAGGGCTAATTTTTCAACTGATTTGCTTATAAATTTAGATTTTTTTTAAAGATCTTGAAATTTCCAACCTTTTCAACTCGCGTGCATCAAACTTAATCGGCAATTCATTGATATGGTACTCGTAATTGATGTATCTTTTTGAATATTTTTTTAAAAATCTTTTTAGGTCGAAAGCTAGTTACACGGTTAGAGAGCAAAGGATTACAGATATAGATTTCTGGTCTTTGATGACCCCCCTATAAGTCAGTATCTAGAACAGTTTTTTCTACCCTCACGCCTCCTCTTTCTCCTCCAAAAACCATGTTTTTTTTATTTATTTAAAAAAAGGCTCCTAGATTTTATTTTCATTTCCAAATATATTTTAGAGGTAGGCGAGGTGAATATTTCGTCCATATAGATGCCTATGACCGAAATTATTTCGATATCGCATTTTCGAAGGTCACAGTTAAATCACTTTGGAGGGCTTAATTCTTAACTGAATTTACCTTTATTTAAAGTTTTGAAAGCTCTTGAAATTTATCTGGAAAGCCAGGAAGCATTAGTTTCAATTGGCAATGAATCAGTATAGTACCTGTAAATTATTTTTTTTATTTTAATTAAAATTTACCTTTCTCGAATTAACGTTTTTATTTATCTGTAAACTTGTTGCTCATGCCAAAATATTCTAAATACGGTCTTTTTAAGCAATTTTCTATTTTTGAATGGCTTTCTTGTGTATGAAAAAAATTAATCGAAAGTAAACTGGTATACACCCAAACACTATGCGAATACATAATTCACGGAGAGTCCTTTTTCGTGAATTCAAGTTCAAGCTGAGACGCTTTGCCATCATCTCTTTTTTTATTTGTAAAATTTATTCATTTGTAACGTACAAGTAGAAAATCTTTTATCTCAACGAGAGAAGTGCTTTTAAAGCCATTCTTAAAAAGTGGATTTTATGCAAGAAAAATTTTCACTGGTTTGGAAAGGGCAGAAAAGGCGAACTGGAGAAAAGTGATCTTGTAATAACATTCCGTGTAATATTTTTGTCCTCTAGTTTCAGCCATTATTTACCCCAGCTGATCATTTTTGATAAATGAATTTTTGAACTAAAAGGTCAGATAATCTTAAAATGAACAATAGATTCATATTCAGTAGATCCAAATTAATATAAAGAAAACACCCACAAATGCATAAATTTTATTCAATAATTTGGCTAAATTGATATTTCAAATTTAAAAAGTTTTTATTATTTTTATGTTTCTGGCTCCAGTACTTTAAAACCGTGTAAGGACATTCATGTATGATATTTTAAATTCTTGTTTTTTTAATCTAATTCTGAAATATTATTTTACCTTATGGCTTTTACACATTGAAAGCAATTTTCGTCAAAAATTGCCTTTTAAAAAAACTAACTTTTTTGCCTATATTGATAAGGGACATTTTCTTTACAAAAGCATTTTTTACAAAAACTACTCATCAAAAAATATATCAAAAAACGTAATTTTTAAAATTTGTTTTTTGAAGTTTTCTTAACAAATATTTTTTGTCTAGATTGACAATTGGCCTGGAGGGGAATTCTGTAACGCTCTGGCAATGCCATGTGACAAATTACAGAATTACCCTACTGGAATACGGTTTAATTACGGTCGCCTGTTAAACAGCTCTAGTTAACGAAGTTGTTAGTCGGTTAATTGATTAGAATAAGTTCGAATTTTGTAAAAAGATCTTTGAATCCCTGATAAATCTGATCAATTTTAAGTGATGCGATGAAGCGGCAAAGGACCACATTATTATCATGAAAAAAAAAGCTGAGATTGTAAAGAATCTTATATGGGGCTTCAGACCTAAGGCTTAGCCATATGGCTTAACTGCTCTAATTTCTTATCAGTCAAGAATTTTTGGAAAAATTTAACTTAGGATTCGACTATTAAAGACAAATGATCTCGATTCTAAAAAATCAATAAAAATGGTTGCTCTTTGGGTTTTTGAGACTTTGGAAACTGGGCTAAACCTCTAGTCTGAAGACTGCTTTAGCTAACAAGCTATGTATATACTTATCCTTCTCCATATTGTAATATACATCCAAATTGGAAGTAATTGCTTGAAGATTGCATAAACCTGTAGTGATGATTCAGTTACGAAAAATTGAATTTTTAAAAATCAATTTATTGTTCCAATAAGAAATCCTATTTTTTTTTCTAATTTTATTAGTAAAATTCATCAGTTAGATCAGCAATTGTCGTAACTTCCACTTCCCCTAAGTCAGTAATTCTTGTATAGTCTAAGCATTTCCGTATTGTTACAAGAATTGCTTATACTTGGTGATGAGAAAGTTACGGCAATTGCTGATCTAATCTACAATGTCTATTTGAAACCAAAAGATTTACTAGTTTTCAAGAGACATGCCAAAAAGTATATTATCCTTATATTAGCGAAACGTATAGGAATTTCTTCAATAAGTTAATTTGAGGAAAAAAATATAACTTTACTTAAAACCTACGTCTCTTTCTATATTATTAATGTCCCCTAATTTAATAAAAGCAATCACAAATCACAATTTCGTGTAACAGTTTGCCGGTTATAATCGTACGGCATTGAGACTTTCTTTGCGAATGAATAATGGATCCACACAAAGGAAGAATATTTTATTATTGATTTATAAGAGAAGGGGAAAGCTCTTTTGAATATAAATAAGTCAAAAGCCATCACTCAAGTATAAAATGTGTGGGTAGAACCATTGCTCCAATTTTTTTACTTGCAAAAATTCTATAGAGAGACTTTTAAGTGTTTTTCAATTAATCGTGCATTTTTTTTCTCTCGTAACATTGAAACTGTTCCTCCTTTATGATGATTAAAAGAAAATATAATTGAAAATATTTAGCAAAATTATTTATTTGCTAGTGACAAAGTGTTACATCGATGGAGGAAGATGATGATGATCTTCCCAAGTTCACGAACTCACGGATGAATCATAATTTCCAATTAGAAGATTTATATAGCATTAGCGTGTTCTCGGTGATTTAGAGCTGTCTTCATGGAAAGATTTACAGTTGTTGTTGACTATTTTTGGATGGTGCAGATTTTGAAATGCAAAAGAAAGATTTGGGTTGGATGTGAGGAGGTCTATTAAATTGTGCCATTGTTTTTTTTTTTTGGTTTACCTATTACTCCTCAATACTGAGACATTGCATCCAAAATGACTCCATCAAGTGGTACAAATGCCTCGAAACACCGTTCAATCCGTGCGCCTCGTCCGGATAACTCTGTGTGGGAAGAAGATTTATTTTTTTTTGCAAATTATCAGAAAAATTAATGGAGTGGGATTAAAAATTTCTCTTTGATCATTAATACCATCTGTTCGAAGTAAATGTTGGCCCTCTGCAGTGCTCGACTGAGCATCATGGAATTCTGAAAGTGTACATTATCATCGGCATTGCCGTGAATTAGGAGGAAATCGTGATGTTTGAATTCTTCGATATTTCGTGTAATATCACTAGCATTGTATCCTGCATCATTGTAAGTGACATTAGGGAGACCCATATATCTCTCTGTGTAGATAGAATCTATATAGATGGGATAATATTTGTTAAAATAAAATTAATAAAAAAAATAGATTGTTATTGAGATAACAAACCGTAGTAAATCCAAGAAATAACCGGTGCTACAGAAATTCCACATTGGAAAACCCTTTGAGTATCTTTGGCCAATGCCATAGCTGTTGCATAGCCTCCATAGCTCCATCCCCAGATTCCTGTTCGATCGGCATCAATAAAGTTGAAATTGTCTTGAAGATATTTGGTCACGGCTATCTGATCGATAATCTCAACTGTGCCCAAATGATTGTTAAGGGTGAATAGCATGTCGGTGCCTTGATTGGCCGTTCCGCGTCCATCAATTTGTGCCTCAATCACATGGTGTCCACTAACCAGGAAATCACCAAAGCCAACACCAAAAGAATCTGTAACACGTGCTGAATTTGGTCCACCATAGACATAGACTATCATAGGGTATTTTTGGCCATTTCCAGAAGGAAAGTTCAATTCGGCCGGAAGTCGAAGACGCACAGATGCTTCATAACCATCAGCAACGGGAACTTTGAGATATCGGATTTGGGGCAGAGCTATAGCTGTTAAACTTTGACGTGTCGACAGATTCTCTTCCCATGCGATTATTTTGCTGTTATCCTGAAATGGAAAACATAAGAGAGAAATTTTACAGTTCACAGATTTGTCACACTCAATTATGGGATTAGTTAAAAGTTAATTAATAAATGAAAAGTTTGCCGTCATACCAATTTCATCAATGCTTTTATCCTGTTTTCGTTTTACGAATTTTACGTATTAATAACTGTTTTAAATAGGTAATGAATTATTATAAAACTTTCTATAAGGTTAATAAAATATAATGATTATTACAATATTCTTAATAATCATTTCCTTTCTTGAATTCAAATCTTTAGGTTAATTAAAATTTTTCAAAATAAATTATGAAAAACTATTTATATGAACGGTATAACCCAAGTAACAAAAACAAGTCATCACAACATAAATTTTAATAAACCTGTCGTATTAAATCTGAGGTCCTTAAAAGTCATATGATAAAAATGTTGGGAATTCTCAAGATGAAGTACACTCTGTTAAGTCGGCAATTCATGTATAATATAATGGAATAAACGAGAATTACAGTAGACTCTCTCAAATTCGGGCATTTGGGACCGAAATGTCAACTGAATTAAAGAGAAATTCGGGCAGCAAATTGTTTTAAATGCAACGATTTTTTGTTTATCTGCATACTAAAACCTCTTAATAATGCAAAATCACATCAAAACTAAGACAAACCATGCCAAATTTGAGCATATTTGATTCATTTGATAATCATAATCAAACTTGAAAAATGTCAACAAACTTTTTTCGAATGTAACTGCCGCGCGAATTATAAAGTAGCCCGATCTTAAAAGAGCCGAATTAGCGAGAGTCTACTGTATTGGTGATTTATGTGACAACGCGACGTCAGTCTGCAATCATAGACCCATAGTATAACCACCAATCTTAAATCAATATAATGTTGGCAATAGTGACGATGTTTTGGCTATGTTTTGATCTTTGCACTCCAAACACGTTTGTAAATCTTGTTAAAAGATTATGTCATGTAGAATTTGTTAGAACACTGGTGTTAACATCTGAATTTTTTGCATGTGAGTATTATGTTTATAACTATTTGGAAAATGCCAATGAGTTTAGATGAAATTTTGCGGTATTATGTAAAAAAAAATAGAATTTTTTATTCGTTAATTTTTTAAAATAAAAAAAAATAGAATTTTTTATTGTAAATTCCTCTCCAAATTAATTTTGAGTTATAAATTGAGTTAAAAATTCATTTTTGCCATTAAACTAGTAAAATTTTAGTCATTGCGCTGACATATAACATTTATGACGTTAAGACGACGTACTCATGACGTAATTTCGTAGTATCTCTAGTCATGCGGTACTACTTGAGAAATAATTAGATATATTGGTAACTCTAAATCCACCCCTTTAGTACCGATTCTGCAATATTTTCAGTAATACAATTTGGTTCTACCAAATAGGATCATGAATGGTTTTTAAACGATATGATAAATAAACATACGCACAGTAGAGTTTATGGATTAAATGACAAAAGGGGTGGCAAAGCGTCTCAGGCTTTGCGAAATGCTCGAACTCGTGATTTAGATGCTATATACCTCAGGAGTACTTTCGCATCATTTACCATTTACCGGTTCTCAACCGAATTGAACGGATTCATATATCATTCAAAAGATCCTCCAAAATTGTTTTTATAGTATCGATTTTCAGTTAAAAAATAGTTATCGGCTATGAACCGGTTAATTACCGGTTCAGAACCGATTGGAACCGGTTCAGTTTTATAGGAAATTCCAAGACCTTTCCAACGAACCCAAACATGACCCTATTCGCTTGATAAATGCGCTCTCTAGTGTCTTTCTAATCTTTGACCTTGGAAAACCGTTATTAGGAATGATTCAACGGTATTTTCGTCTAAGGACGAAATGTCCGCCTGGGTGATCTCTAAAACGTATCCAAAAATGAAAAAAATCGCACGACGCGTTTTCGAGCAATCCTAAAAAAACATGGTTTTGGAGGGGAAGGGGAGGAGTGGGGGGAAATGAGGGGCATGTTAACAATTCTTGGGCCGACTTATATAGGAGGTTCCCCTTAGGCTCCAAGTTGCTATCTCTTACCGTTTGGCCTCTAGAGCTGGCGACAGCCGGACGGACAGACGGACAAACAGCGTGACGACATTTCTCAGAAATTGTCTGAAACGTGAAGATTGTTGACAAAAGTGGTCTTCGGGGGGTGGAAGGTGAAAATTTTGGAGGGGGTGAAAAAATCGAGGGATTATATATACTGCTCTCTCCGTGGAGTTCGAGCAGTAAAAACTTGCTCTATAATGCGAATATACCAGACGCGAGTTTCCGTTGAACTAAAATGCTTTGACGAAGATGTTAAAATAAAAAGCAAGAACTTGTGTCGTGATTTTGATTTTAGATAGGTAGATTATTACCCTTATAGATCCTTATAAAAGGGCATTTCGTAATAGGTGTACTGGGTATTTGAAAATATTTAGCAAAATTCCTTTTAATTGATTATAAAATAAACTATTTTTTTTAATCGTGACTGAGTGAGTGAATCTGTCTCATAAAGGCGTACCTTGAATATAATTTCAATATTTTTTTAAATCGTGTAATAAATATTACCGTTTAGGAGAGCGGGTTTAGAACGTAAAGTATTTAATCGGAAATTATAAGATTAATCACTTGGCTTACCGATGTTTTGGTCAAATGCGTGTATGATGGGGTTGGACCGGAGCATGTTAGAGCGTAATGGGAGAAGTCCCGACTGAAGCTACCACTGGCATAGGAGCAGTCAACACCTTCGGGGCTTTTTGATGAACACGTGAGACAAGTATTGTCACGGAAGACATGTCTCTGCTGAGGATTGCTTCCGGGAACAGCAGTGTAGTAGAGATTGTTATTGACCTCGTCGTATCCATAGATACTGGACACAGTAAATTGACTAGGAGTAATAGTTGAGGTTTGTTGTAGAACAAAATCATATTTCAATACTTTATACCATCCATCAGCATTGGCAATCATGAGACAAATATTTGCATTGGTGTAACATCTGGGTGCATTGATGCTCACCCAACCATTTGGTTCGGAAAAATGTATAATTTCTGTGCAGACGATATCAGAGCCAATTGTGCATGACTGAAGTGTGGCAATATTCTGACGACGATTTAGCCACAGTGCCAAAATGCGATTGTCATCGAACCACGACACAGTGCCCAGAATGTGATCAGTTGTTACGATGTTCTCGGGTGTGGGTACATCTCTCCAAACCCCACCAGCTACACTCACATCAAGTACCCTCAGCACAACATGTGGGTTTGTAGCACCGGCCTTTGGGTAGCGCAATTTAATCTCGTCAAAGTACTGATTTGCGAGATTTCCCGGTTGTCTGTACATGAAATACATGAATTCATTGACTTCAGTATCATTGAAACTGGCAATGGCAATTTTTCCGCCATTCGATGAGAACCACAAAGCAGCTCCACTGCCCAATACTTCCTCCTCATATACCCAATCCGGTACACCATTGTAAATGACCCCAGGAATTCCATCGTTTGTCAATCGAGTTTCTTCTCCGTCCAATTTCTTCAAGTACACATCGTTGTCCTTGACAAAGGCCAGGGTATTTGAATCCACAGGAGACCAAACGCAAACATTCAACTCATCTGCATTCGACACATTGGTTGATGTGCTGTAAAAAAAAAGATGAAATTGAATGAGAAAATGATCCTTAAGCTTTTGAAAACATCAAAGTGGCAGAGAAGATTGTAAATATTTTTGCAAAGACTTACCTTGTGGCAATATCGTATACAGCATATTTGGCCACAATTGAATGTCTGAAAATCTATTACGATGATAAGACAATGTAAGATGGAAAGTTATCTTATCGCTTTGGGGGTTGAAAAACAATTTATCGACTTACCGATCTTACGCTGTAGCGTACAAGAATTTTTGTGTAGTCACGGGAAAATGTAAAACTTGAACCTCTCCAATCTGACTAAAGAAAAAAATATGAATCTTATATTTTGTTTATGAACATATTTATTTATTGAGTATTTTATTAAGTAATTGAACATCTTTAGCAAGAACTTTGTCAACAACAAAACATTTTTTTTAAGTGTAAATCATTTATAGTTAGATGGAGGGAGAATGTCGTGTTATGGCATGAAAAGTAAGAGTTTTTTACAAAACCCATATTATTGCTTCATTTAACTCTTAGTTCAACAAGACTGAATTATCAAGTGTAAATATTTTTTCTTCGTACAAGAATTTAACAATAACCACAATAACTTATTCACTAACTTTAGGTTAGTTTTGGAAAATATTATCTAAGTATTTATAAAAACCATGTAAGTTCTTAAGCTGAACCAATTCTAGCAATTGAGAAGAGGCTTTGCATAAAAGTAGGGGAGACTGGGGCAAAAAGTCACAAATCGATAAATTCAATATCTTCCAAGGTAAAAAAGATAGCGGCTCAAATTTTTTTCTATAGATAGCCTCCATAGACCTTCTTCAATGTTGTAAGTGTTTTAGAATTCGAACAAGGAATTTAGAAAATTAAAAATATCGAAATTTTTAGCCCTATTTTTGAAATATTTTCCTTGCAAAAGATAACAATTATTATCTACTTATTTTCCAAAATTGATGCACTGTTGAATATTTTCTAAACAATTTGGATTTTTTGAATACGAATCCGCTATCTATTTTAGAATTTCACAAAAGTTCTTTTCTCCAGAAATCCTTTTATTAAAAATGGCCACTTGGGGTAAAATGTAACAAAAGGTATAGAGGAAAAAGTAACAAAAAGCGAAGCAATTTCTGATGTCTCACGGTGAAAAGAAACGTCATTATCATGTCTCGCCGCTTGTTGTTTGCATTAGTCAAACGATTTACAGTCTTTTGTGTGTGTTTTTTTTTTAAATAGTTTGAAAAGCGCTTTTCTCGTTTTCTCACTTTTCTCGCAGAGAAAACGGTGTTTTACAAAGGTGTAGATGAATAAATTTTCTATGACAATATGTCCTCTAGGTATTTTTTTCAAATTTACGTAAACCTGTAATGAAGCGGATCAAATTATGATAATACCCAATGTCTGGTACTATTTGCCCCAGTATTTTTGAGAATAGTCACAAAATTACCTTTTAGAAATCGGCTCGATATACGTATTTCTTTACAAAATAGAGGAATATTACTTTCACAAAGTTGTAGAGCGGTAAATTTCCTATAAAACTGCGCTTAGAAATTTTTTAAGCGATCTAGTAGCTTGTAAAAAAATAAAATATCCGTTTTGTGACTTTTTGCCCCAGTCTCCCCTACATTATTTATTTTTCATTTTAATATTTTAATTTTCAAGAATAATTTCCTTAAAATGACATGCCTAATGACCAGGGCACAATAACTTTTGTTTGTAAACATGTTTTCAAAATTTGCCATGAGAATGAGCGAGATGACTAGATCTAGATCTCACTCATCCTCATTAAAATATCAATAACATGTTTACTAAATAAAAGTTATTGTGTGTTGGGCATAATGTAGGGCAAAATCTTGCATAATTAAAATTTCAAAATACGATATTTTCTAGATATCATTTAGAAATCATTCTAGATATTTTATAGATTTTGTACATATTTGAACTTCTTGCACCCAGGCCTATAATATTTTCTGTAAAATGTCCTAATCAAAAAAAATCCAAAGTTTTAGCAAATTTCATTTTAAAAACAAATTTCTTTTCGATAAGTCGTCTCCTTTATCCGATAAGTTTCTGATAAGCATGGTTAGAAGTCACTTTTACTAAATTTCAGATTCCTTAATGTTCGCGAAAAGACATATTGGTTTTTAATAAAATTCACTAAAAAATTATTATTTATAATAAACTTTCAAATAATTTTATGTCAAGTGATAATGAGAGATATATTTTTAAGCATTCGCTTAGTCTATTATTACTCTTTTCGGATTTACGAAATTAAAGAGTTAAGAGAAAATTATTTTTAAGATTTGTTTTTTTCCTAATTCAATTCAATTCAATTCAATATTTTTCCTAATTGTATGTATGGTCCTAACAACTTCAATTCATTAACCCTTTAAGGATGAGTGGGACACCGGTCGGTGTTCCAAAAGCAAAAAGCCGTTTTTTTCTGGATGTTTAGTGGACATAATAATCTTATATAGTCGAAAAAATGTTTTTGTTTTAGGGACACCGGTCCTAAAAAATGTGTTTCATTCGTCTTTAAATGGTTAACACGAAAAATATCTGCACAAATTTTTGTTTTTTTTTGTTATACAAATAAAAAATGTTTGCATAAAAATTTTAATTACCAAACAATAAAAAAAAGATTTAACTCATTTAGGACATCTAATTTCTTTCATAGTTTTTATAAAAAGAATAAAATAACGATTAAAGTATCTAATCGATCTACCCAGCATATAATATTAAGCTAATTTACGTAGATTTATATAATTAAAATTGTTCAATTTTTTCTTCAAGTGTGATAGAAGAATTTATTGCTAATAATGTTGTAGTATATGACGCTGTCCCTTAACTAAATAGATTAATCAGTAAATATGTAATTGTACTCAATATAACCCGATTATGGACCATACAATAAGGAACAATTAATTTTTGTTTATGCACGATGTTTAATTACAAACAGTCTGTTTCAATATCTATATAACTTACCAGGGCATCTTGTGAGAGGAACAAGCGATGACTATCTTCTTCCACATTGTAAATATTATAATCACCTTGGCTATTTCGATAGAGAAATTCAGAGCCTGGAAGAGAGATACAGAGAGGCATATATAAAGTTTAATCACTTGAAGTATCTTATAAGAGATATGACAGTGAAATAATCGACATTCAATAGCTTAGCACGAGATAATGACATAATCCTCTAATAAATCACGTATTGATTCCTTATCGAAGAGAAAATGTATATATATATGTGTGGATTTTGGGTGCAAATTCTCGTCATATTAAGACAATTTTCCCATATTACCTGTCATCCATGTTCCATTGAATCCCCTCTGTGGAAATCTTGATCCAGGAATCACATCTGCAAATGTTAACGGTCTCTGTTCTGTCTGTCGGGGATTTTTTACGGGAATTGCAGCACATAAATTTAGAAATATTGCCACAAGAATAAAATAGAATAAATCTAATTTCTGAAATAGAAAATGAAAATTGAGAATGACAATTTAAGTTGAATTTTAATTTGAAGCAATAGGTAAATTTACTAACCATTTTTAAAACGATTAACACTGAACTGAACGACTAGCAGATGAACACTGACTCTATTGGGAATTATTTCAAAATTGATAAAGAGTGTAGCTTTACTATGATTAGACAAAGAATATTGAAGTGTGATTGTCAATTCAAGTGGATTTTCGAATACATTCTTATCCAAACACAATATGATATATACCTCTTCGATAGAATACAAAAACAGAGAAAAGTGTTACAAAAATTGTCAATTGTTGCTAGTGAATTACTGATTTTAATGTATGATTGTAGAATAAGATTCTTTTAAAAATCAATATTCACTACACGTTCTTTCACTTTCTGTGGGAAAAGATAACGCAAATGTTTAATGACCCACAAGAGTGTGTAAATTATTTCAACTAAAGCATATAAAGCACTTATTCGGTGTTCTATTTGAAAATTTAATTTTAGCATATATAAAATGTTATAAAATTCATAAAGAAAAAAATCTTAGAAATGTCAATTGAGTAATATAATCTCAGAACTATTGACAATGGCTATGTTACATATTGGAGTAATGGGGGAAGCATACTTTTCCATGTTGTACTTTGCTGTTACGAAACCATATGCAAAACTTAATAGGATTTTGTCTCTATTGTTTGTCTAGACGAAAATCATCCCCAATATTCTACTTTTTGGGGGAGTAATTGGGGTATTTTGGTTTAGGGAAGGGGAACGAGCAAAGTCGAAATTTGATATCAATATAAGCTTCTTGATTTCAATATGACCACAAAATTTTATCTCAATGTGAATTGATATGTTCTGTCTGCATTATATCCTATTCCCTATTGACTATATATTTGGGTTTGAGGAGTGGAGGTCTGCTTCCGTCTCCATAGTACGATAGTATATTATACTTAAACCGTTAATATGTCTAATAAAAGCCGCTTTCGTATCCTTTTTTCATGATACATAAGACGAAGTATCATATGTATATATAGAATTGAAAGACAGAGAGAAACATGAGTTGTAAACTTGCCGTTTTATTTACAAATTTTATGATACTTATGTTTTATGTATGTATATGCATATAAATTTGCATCGTATCTTGGAAAATACTAGCGCATGGAAAAAGGTGAATTCTTCCATATTCTCTTTTGCGAATTAAATTCGTATGAGAATTAAAAAGAAAAAGAAACACAGAAGAAAAGGTGGGTAGATATATGGAGGAAGAAATGCAAAAAGACAATTTAATTATTAATATCAATTTCTTGACATGTTCGTGAGCCAAGGTACTTTGGAGTGGTTCATTAACTTGTTTTGCTTTTAGTACTAAAACAGAATAATGTCATAAGCACAATTGCATTTGTTTTTCGTACTTTGTTTTTGAAACTGCGTATAAACCGAATGAAAATACCGCGTTTACGTTTCCATTCACTCCTTCTGTGAAATGTCATAAATCGGTGGCAGCTAAAATCCTAATAAGGTTGAAATCACACGGAGGATATTGAGTTTAAAAATAATAATTATAATGCTGGCACAACATTCCATGAAGGAACAAGGCCTTCCCGCAAGGGGATTTCTAGACATGCATTATTATTTTTTTCTCGTACGGGATGAGGTTGTCAGTCCCATGCCCCGTGGAATCAAATGCAGTGAAGCTCACTGGTTGCAATCCGAACACCTTTAATGCCAGAAAAATTCCTGGTGACCTAAAGGGGATTCGAACCCGGGTCACTTGCATCGTAGAGCGAGTGCTCTACCTATTGACCTATTGAGTGCCCGACCGAAAAAGTCGCCATTTTGAATGAGTTTAAGCAAAGATTAATTTCCAAAATACTAAAAATTTCCATTTTCCTTCAGCAAGGGCAGGCACAATCGTGGGGGTAGCTGTGACGCTTTTACCAATCAGGGATGTTGACCGGGACCAACTCGTTTTCGAAACTGACTATGAGATTTACTCATGTGGCTAAATCTAGATTTCATTCACATTCACTGAAATGTAAACATGTTTTTGACATCTCAATGAGAGTGAGTGAGATCTAAGTCTAGTCATCTCTCTCACTCTCATAGCCAATTTCGAAAACATATTTAGAAACAGAAGTTATTGTGCGTTGCGCATAATCGGCATAATGCTCACTCAGCGCAAAATATTTAACTTTCATTTTGTAAACATATTTTTGATATTTCATTTACTCTCATAGGCATTTTTGAAAAATGCTTATACAAAGTAAAAGGTTAATGTGTTTTGGACATGATGCGTTAAGTGGTCTTCAGTCAGACTAGAGGTTTAGCCCAGTTCCTCAAAGCTTCACAATCTTAAATAGCAACCAATTTTTTTTAAGAAACTAATAGATCATTTACCCTTAATAATTCAATCCTAAGTTAAATTTTCCCAAAAAATCTTGACTAATCATAAATTATACAACTTAAGCCATGTGGCTAAGCTTTAGATATAATAACACAATCACTTTTGAGAATAAGCGAAGTTTAGTTGTAGTCGTCTTGTTCACTATCATATATGCATTTTCGCAAAATTTTCGCAAAGTTATTGTGGCTGCGCTATAATAGAATAACTTTTATCATGTTAAACATATTTTTCATATTGCAACTAGAATGTGTGAAATATTATAGAAATCTGAAGTTAAGCACTAAATTTAATCTGAAGTTAGGCACTAATTCGATATACCACTCTAATGTACTAAACGCATTATAATTTTCGTGAATTATCTACTCATTATTTTATATTGTGCGGCGGATAATAATTGAAGAGTTAATTTATGTAGTAAATTGTGCGCTATTTTTCGCCAATGATCAGGAAGGGGTTTCGGATTTGGGGTAAATGGTGTTGATGATACGATATACAATCAGCGCATAACATATGAATTTGAAATGTGATTGCAATTTGGCAAAAGTTAGTGTGAGAAGAGGGTGGAAATTCCAAATAATATATGCCTCAAGCACACATCAGTACAATTCAGATTGGTGAGCGTGTAATTACAACAATGCTCCAATGATTTGGCAATTAATCAAACCTATGTATGTGTATTTTCGGAAATCCAATGGAAAATCTTGTCAGCTCTGCTAGAGTACGACAATAAGACCTTCAATCTGCAAAATATCAGGAGAGAGTACCACCTAATATCATTGGAATAAAATGAAATAGCCACTTAATCTCAGGAAAATATTTTTCCGTCTTCAAAACTCCTCCAATATAAGAGGTGAAATGATGCTGGAGGAATTTTTATGTAACATTTTTTCCCAGTATAGTATCCTGGGAAAGGCAGAGGTAAAACGACGGAGAAAAATGTATGTATGATGAAAATCATGTGAAGGCCGTAAAAGTCATCGAAGAGGGGCGAAAAGAACGTTTTCAGGAGCAAATCGTGGCTAATAGAGTTTCGGTTTCCATATAAGAAGTATACCCAGAATCCGTAGAGGATATAATGTTAAGATGTCAAAAGGAGAAACTTTTTATGTATAGTGAATTGGGAAAGCTGCGAAAATGCTTCTTTCATGACTGGTGGTCTGTGGTGGAAAATGTTCGGGCTCTCTATAGAGAGTAGAAAAATTGATTACTTAAGCCTTTACATGAAATGGCAAGACATGACCTCTGTGACTCATTTTTATTGAAAGTACCGCAAAAGTAATCGATAAAAATGTAAAATTCTCTTCAGACACTTTTTGAGTGCGCTACTTCTTCTCACCATCACTTTTTGCCCAAAGAAGGAACATTTGAATTGGTATGAAGTAGTTAATAATGAACTGAATTATTCAATTTGCCATTAAACTTGAATATCTTGATCAGGAAATCCATAAATTGTGGTTAAAGGAATTAAAATATAAAATACTGAAAATAATAGGGGAAATGCTCATAATTTTGTCCAGTTTCTTATTTTGGACACTTTGAGGATAACATTGGACACTAAAAATAAATTGATTAAAATGATGGATTTTTATTCCAATATTTGATGAATAATGAATTCTATCTAAATATTTGTTCTTTTTGGAAGATTTTAACACTAAATACGTTAAAATTTGAATATGATTTGAGTTAAAATTGCTTTGTTGAAAATTCAGTGTGAGCAATTGCTTACGAGAAATATGACAGAACTTCGTGGCTTACTTCAGTCTTATTTAGTTTTGGTGAAGTACTAACAAAGTTTGTTCGCTGTTTTTGAGTGATATTATTGAATATTCATTGAATATTGTGTTGATTCACGTTACTGATGATTTGTACATTTGACTTGAAGTGAGATTTGCCTTGTGAATTATATTTTTCGTGTGAAAAATGGGAAATTCTTTAAGACATTCACCAGTGAGGTGATGATTCTTATTTTGGACAGGTGTTTTTCTCACGAAATTTCGTGAAGTTTTAGCTTTTGTGATGACTAGGTTGGACAAATGCCTGGAGAAACAAAGGAGCATCATCTCTACGAAAGAGATGTAGCGAGAAATGCCTTGAAAGGCTCCCGGAAAGGTCAGGGAATGAGCGAATCCGCACGTACTTGGAGCACCGAAGTCAACTCACTTTAATGAATGATATGGAAAGTTTCCGGGCTTCTGTGACATTCTACGTTTCCCTTACACTGGTAAAAATAAAAGGGTCAAATTGACCCTTTTCAAAAGGATGGATCGTATTTGACCCTTTGAAAGGTTCACTTTTGTATCTCTTGAAATTTAGTATGCACATTTATCACGAATAATCATGTTTTATTGTAAATTTATTACTGATATCATATTTCTCTCATCTGAGCGAACACCAAAGATCACTTTTTCATTGTTTTTTCATTCGTTTATTCCGGAATTAAATAGATGTCAAAACCGTGACCCTTTCGAAGGGTACCTGGTGACCCTTTCAAAGAGTCAAATATGATCCATCCTTTGGAAAAGGGTCAATTTGACCCTTTTATTTTTACGAGTGTACATGAACAGGAAGAGGACTTGGTAAGATTGGTTCATCAAATGAAGAACAATGGGCATCCTATTGAGGCGGATTAGCTGTCCAAATTTACAGTCAAGTTGGACAAATTAATAAACAAGTTGTCCAAAATAAGAGCCAAGGTCACCTCTACTTATCAATTCATTTTTAAACGTATTAAAACTAATTTTAATAAAAATAAGACGATAAATAGCTTGCTAAGTTTCTAAACAATCCTTCTGAAAAGAGAGTAACAAGAAATGTCAATTAGTATAGAAAATATCGCACTTCAAACTTGGAACTTCGATGCTTATAAGCAGACTGTCCAAAATTATGAGCACTTCCCCTACGTATCATTTATTTGTCCATTTAAGAATTATCCAAAATGGTTATAAATTGTTGGGATGAAACTAAACTTGACTTCACGTACATTGTCACTTGTGAGAATTAATTATAATAATAATCTTTTTTTCAATTCAATGCAATTTGCCGGTTTTAACTCATTGTAAGATAATTCTTTTGCAGGAAATTTTTGAAAAACAATCATACATAAATCGAAAGATAAATACAGAGTAAAATAATAACAGTATCAAAATCTAACGCAAAATTCAAATAAATCATAAATTTTGAAAGTATGAATTTTTCTTTAAAGTAGTAACGGTCCCACTACTGATTGTAACTAATTCATAGATCACTTCAAAATTTGCTTGATAGAAGTACTGGCAAAAATTCCTTATTAGTTCATAATCTGTTCTAACTGATTTAGGTGTCAGGGATTCCAAGACCTATTGAAAGAACCTCAAAATTAATTTTTAATCAAACCTCTTGGTTGAAAAACTTGCTCCTTATAGTCTTTTCAATATTTAATTTTGAAAACACGTTATTAGAAATAATTCAAGAGAATTTTCGTAATCCAAAAGCATATCCAAAAGTAGAAAAACGTACACGTTTTAGGATATACCAAAAACGGTAAAGAGATAGCAAAGCGTCCCATCTTTGGGAAGTGCTCAAAATTATGAGCAAGAGCTTTCCGTGTATTATCTTTTCGTATGGTTATTCCGAAATAAAAAAATGCAGAAAATCATATTTAGAATATTTTAAAATGAGTAACAAGAACACGGATAAATAAAAAAAGTAAAATCTAGAAAGGTCTAGGATGATTAACTAACGGATGGAGCATTTTAATTCACAAATGGTATATTTTTCTTAAATTCTTTATAATTTTTAAGCTTTATATCCCACAAAAATAAATATAACACGAAATGGTAGCCACATATACAGAGAATATATTTTTATTGAATTTAAAATTTTACTGATATTACAGATACATAATTTTTCCGAATAATTCAAAAAATTGCGAATTTTACGTCTATTTCATTAAGGTTTTAGGAACTATTATCCTCGTGCAATCATTATAAATTTTGTGCTAATAACATAACATTAGATAATCTTTCATTTAGTAAAAGTTTTAAAATGATTACGTTTGGTTTTATACCAAAACTAAAAAACCACTTAAGAAAAAATATACCACATTTTTGTACGAAAAATGTATGAGAATGCTCTGCCCTGAGAAAGGTATATCATTTACTATACCGACTTTACTGATTGAATTCGATGCAATCGGATTGGAAATTTCCAGATTTTTCAAAAAAGTCCAAATTTAAACAAATCGGTTGAAAAATAGGCCCTTCAAAGTGGTTTAACTCTGAGTTTCGAAAATTCTATTGGGTCAAGTGGTAGAGTAAGGGGGACTGGGGCAAAAAGTCACAAATCTAAAATTTCAAAATTCAATATCTTCCACGATAAAAAAAGATAGCGGCTTAAATTTTTTTCCATAAAAATAACCTCCATTTCTCCACTCCAATGTCGTACGTTTCTTAGAATTCGAACAACAAATAAACAAAATAAATTTAGAAAATAAAAAATAACTCTGTATGATATAGTTGTCTCGAATTCAAGGTCAAATCTCCCTTTAGGTCACCAGAAATTCCCTGGCACTAAAGGTGTTTGAAATGCATCTAATGAATTTTACTGGATTTGATTTCATGGAGAATGGGAGTGACCACCCCATCCCTGTTCAAGAAAAAATAAAAATTGATGTCCTGAAAATCACACTTGTGAGAAGTCCTTTTTCTTCTATAGAATGTCGTATCACCATTATTATTATTATGATCTTGAAATTGAATCAGCATTCTACAAAATCTTCACCATTTCTTCCTTGTAACAATATATGCGAACCTTTTCTTACTTACTGTGAAATCCTGTTGTATCAAGCATCCGTCCTTAAAATTTTACAATGAAAATTTCATTATCTTTAAAAGCCTTTTTTCGTATTTGATTAGATCCTTTTTCCAGAGCTTGTTGTTTTTTGTTTAAATCTAAATTGATGCCATATTTGAATGAATATTTAGCAAGTCTTCAAAATGGAAATTTTATGAATATAAATTTCTAAAAACAAGAGGGAAGGATATTTTGTATTCTAAATTCCATGCTCTATGGTACTTTTCTTCAAAGAATGTGAATCTACGAATATAAATAATATTATTTAAATTAAATATCCCGACAAATTTCTTAAATAAATATATTTATTTGCATTGAAGAAATGCTATTGTAATGAATAGGAGTTGTAAAAAAAAATAATCATGCAATTTTAGTTAAGTTCATTTATCATTTCAATTGTTATCATCCTTAATTTGTGATGCTATTCGGAGGAAATTCACTTTACCACAGAGTGGTAGAAAGAAAAAAAAACTGGTGGAAGATAGTCATTTAATATAGGAGAATAGTAGGGGATGTGGTAAAAGTAGTTGCTGCAAAAACGAACTAAGGATCCAATGGAAAAAAAGTTGCTTAACGACTTGGAACTTTTGTAATGGAATTAAAAGAGTTTTCTTCTATATTTTCTAACTCCTTGTATCACGGAGATGTTTTACAATTGTTTAGTCCTTTTTGTCTTCTTTGCTCTCTTTACTGTTTCGCTTAGTATCATCCCCCATGTGATAATGTGGATATGTCTTTGGAAATGCAGTATAAATGGTCTCTACTGAATGTTTGGGGGATGATGGACAAAACCTTGGAGATATGTACATATATAGTTTTTGGATGACGAAGTCTGGTGAAACATACATAGTACTTTGTATGCATACAAAAGGGTCTATCGGTTGTATAGTGGCATTGTTAAAAGGTGGTGGCGCCTCATAATTCTTTCATTAAATCCTCCAACTGGTATGTACATATCCAATGTACTCCATGTCGCCGCTTTTCCGATGACTCATTCTAGATGGATGCGGAAAATATCGGACTAAGTCGTCTCTTTCTCACACATTTTCTCCCATTGGTCTCACTCCTTCTAGTTTTTTTTGGGGTGGTTTTGAGGATATGGCAAAAGTTAATGGTTTGGGGAGATGGTTGAGAGAGGTTTAGCTCAATGGTTGGCTCCTCTATCGCTCTCCCATGCCTTTGCTTATACACCATGTGCTGAGGTCACTGAGGGTCAGAGTTTTCGTGATTGTTCCTATTCCTCTAGCGATTTTTCCCATAGTTTTTCTTTTTTGCTTCTCTTTTACTAAACCCCAAATTAAGTATATCCCCTTACATTTACCGTTCTATTGTGATTTTTTTCTCGCTTACTGCTTCTGTATTAATTGCCAAAAGGACCGTTCTTGTGCTTAACAATTGACTATTTAATTTGTAAATTGTTGCTGGTATCATTTGCCTGTTAAGATAAATTTTACATGTGAATAAACCCAACAAAGCAGGGCCACAATATTGAGAGAATTGTTGAGTTTTGAATTTGCAATAAAACTGTTTTCACAGTTTTAGGCTGTGTAGAGAAATTTTCATCCTGGGGGGCAAACTAACAGACCAATTTTCGAGGGTGGTTTTTGAGTTTTACCCAATGAAATTTGAAATTATTTGTTTAAAGGGATGGGGGAGGATATAGCTTTTTCAGCTGGTCATAGAAAGCCTGCATTTCATCCTATACAACATTGTGCAAGTTAGAGGACGCTTGGAGCGCATATAGAGTGAAATGTGACGTATGGTAGTTTTTAGTTGTGTTAGAATGGCGACCAAAGTGGGTGGTTTTTGGTGGCACTTTTCCCCCCGTTTTGTGTTTAACTATAGATTGGCGTGTGTATGAGTGTGCATGTCGAGGGAAAATGGGGGAGGAAGTCAGGGGAAAGGAAAAACATGGGGAGAAGATTGGTTTAACCACCCACTCTTGATTCACCATCACCACCCCTGCTTTTTGTATACTGTTCATGGTCAAGAAACTAATCTCGTACACAAAGTTTTAGACGAGATTTATATAAATATGACATTATTTAGAATATTAAAATTGTATTTTGATCGGACTGTTTCTAAAATTACAGCGACGAAATTCAAGAAACGACAGTCTCAAACCAAACCATTATAGTGATCTTTAAGAAATCGTAAATTGAGAACGGTTTTTAAATTCGAAATTTAAAAAAAAAAACGCAAAATTGACCTTTAGAAATAAAGAAAAATAAAGAATTATTTTTGAAAACTTTGTTATGGATCATTCAAGAGTCAAGACATTGTTGATAATATAGCCGTGTGATTACTTGTTTAAAGGTTGTAGTAGAGGGTGATGAAATTCTTTTGGAAAACCTTAAATATAGGGTAAGTGTGCTAATTCCGGCCAGCTTGCAATTTCGGCCACCTTTTTTGTTCCTCGAATTTCCATGAATTTTTAGTTTTTACATACTCTAGAGATTATACAATGAAAAAGAATAACAAAAAATGTAGCTTCGACAAACGAGATGACGTGAAAAAGATATTGGAAGAATTACTAAAGGGCAAGGAACTATGAGAATAAAGGTGGCCGAAATAGGGCACCAAAGCTATGTCTACATTTTTATTAATTTTAAAATGTATTAAGAATTATTTTAGAGTAAATAAAGACGATAAACGGTTTACAAGGTTCCAAGCAACACTCTTACAAAAAAAGAATTAAAAAAATCAATTTGTATTTAAAATATTACATTTTAAACTTGAGACTTTGACGCTTGCTTGCAACTATGCCGGAATTTGGCACACTTACCCTAAACCACAGTTCCATGACTTGGAAGAGAAAAAAATATAAAGAGTATAGAGAAGTATAGATAATTTGGGATTGGGTGAAACATACCGGCTTTTGTATGCCTATTAATGCCAATCAGAAGACCCCAAATCTACAGTCTATAATTTACGGATTTAGATTAACTCTTTAAGAACCAGTGGGATTCTCGTGTACAAAAAACGAAATCCACTTTTTCTGACTATTTAGAGGTCAAAATAACTTTCTGTAATTAAGGATAGGCTACCAGGGCGACCGCTAGTGTTTCTCGAACCGCCAGGTTGACCTCGTGTAGTTGCCCCACATTAAAATGAATTCTTAATATTAGCTATATGTTTTACCAATGATCTATTGCATAGATTCATTGTATTTTAATTACACATTTAATTTATAAATACCTGATGGTGCAATACCTTATTAAATGCATGGTAATCCGACGAACGAAGGTGCCCTTTATACCTTACGTATTGATACCACCCACCTCAGTTCAAGCTATGATCCTGAACGTAGGATTAACTTCAAGCTTAGTTACTCAATATTTTTGGGATCATCAAACTACTAGTCGTACTTTGCATATATTAAGTATATACTAGTTGTTCAACTCTTTTCTAATCATTAATCCTTTGGCGCTTTATGTCTATCTGTTCCCCTTTAAGGTACAAGGACTTTTCCACCATTCCTTTCCATTGCTGGCGATCTGCGACTATCTTACTAGCCCAATGACAGCAATCCCTCAGTTACACTGGTTGATATCGTCCACTAAGTCTTTCTAGCTCCTTCGGGATTTTGGCCTCCCGACTCTTTTCCACTCTGATTCCTGATTTCATATCTTTGTTAGAATCCAGTACACACGATCAACTTATCTTATTCTCACAAGGCAGGAACGTTGACGTCGTCGTGGAGCTGCTCCAATTTGAAATTTAACTAAATCTGGAAGCCTTCCACGGTTCCGAACAGAATCAGGAAGCTAAGAATATATGAGTTTCCATATTCTAAAATTCTCCAATCTTAAATCTAACAATTTATTATTCAGTCTATTCAAAGCTAGAATGAGATAAAGGAACCGGACAAATATGAAACTTCAATCAAAACTTTTTTTTGGTTATTTAGATTGACGTGATGATCGCTAGATTTTTTTTTAACGCCTTGGTAGCAATTTTCCGACCATGTATTGTGTATGGATGATGTTGAATGTGTGTTGTGTGAGATGGTGTTTCTATCGATCCTGCTGTCGGGTAGGAATCGTTGGAAAATCGCACGGTGAATTTTCATTGCAGAGAGCATCACGACATTTTCCGACCAGTGGAGTCGCTTCCTTTTGGCGTCGTTTTCCCCACTTCCTCGACCACATGAACACGACGCAACACCAGAGAACGCATCATTTTGAACTTCCACAATGTTCTTCAGTCCTCTCTGAACACCGAGCGCGTTCACACAATTTGCTGATACGAGTGTCGAAAGGCTTTCTGACAACGCTGAAAGAAAGACGGGTGGAAGTCCTGACGGTGTGATTCACACAGTTGGAGCGTGTTCTGAGTGCCCCGCCCTTGAAAGATTTTTTTTTCCTCACTGACGCCTTTCAGAGGACACACAGCTCCCTACAGATTTTTATCTTACTATAAAGTCTCGGTGAATTTTCAAGAATATCTCGGAGGATATTTTATTATTGCGCTGTTTTTTTCAAGACCCACCTGAAAAAAAAATTGCCGTCTGTTGTGTGAAAAGAGGAAAAAAAAGGAGTAGAATCAGTGAAAGATAGGATTCAATTTTTGAGACGTACAATTTTATAAGAAACGTGATTTTTAATACTCTAAGGGATTTTGACTTGGCAATAAGAATCAGAGGAAGATATTTGTTGGAAGAAAGAGGATTTCTCATATATTGGTAGCATCATGTTGATTGGATTAGTTAGAGATTCAGTTCTTCAGTGCTTTTGCCACACGTGTCGGGCACCGGTGATGCCGGCAGGTAAAACGAGAAAAGGCGAATACCAAATTTATATGCTATTATATAGAATATTATATGTATCACTATGACTAGGACTTTATGACACTAAATTGTCGCAATTTTAATGCAGTCAACTGTTTTTTTTTTCTCTCTCTGTGCCGTCAGTTAAATTAAATATTCTCAACAGCAGTACTTCGTGATGGTAGAGAATGAAGTGAAAAAAGAAAGAAAAGAACTTTTTAGCTGAAACTTGCAACATATTTTTTGTATGAATTTCCAATTTAAATACCATATGCTTTTCCACAAAATAGTGTCATTACATGAAACAAGAAGGAAAGACGAGAACGCAAAGGGGAGAGAGAATGGTGCTAGGGGTAGAGTAGAGAGCTTATATTGCAAATGTGACGAAATGAACAGAGGGATACCCCCACAGGAAAAGAGGCGTTGGGAAAGCGCAAAGAAGAATATCTGGATGAGGATGAAGTGGCAATAAGGAAAAATTCATTTCCTACGTGACAAATTGGAAATGGCAAAGAAATTTCATCGTTCTGCATTGTCAATTCACCCCTAGAAGAAAGATGTGGGTAAAAATATGGGGATGCGATTGTGACGCCAAAGAGAGGCCTCAATGGTGCATTAAGGATGGGGTATATTGTGCCGCATGTAATTAGATTCAACTGTGAATTGACCCCATTTAAGGATGGCTGAGTACCTTCACAGAATCGTGACGCTAAATCAAATTATTAACATGTGGAGTGACGATGTGTTTTTCCATCAATTTCCGGTTTGTTCAGCATCAAATTCAATATGAAACTTCCCTCTACAAAAGCACAGTAGAATTTGTGGGGGAGGGGAGGGGGATTGGAAGACTTTCAATAAATAGGTAGTCTATTGATGTCTGCCACAGCAGTTCAATACAACAAATCCTCTCTCTCCATTCCTCCCGTTCGTTCAATAAATTCTCAGACGAGACATATATTTAATTTATTGTTAAAGAATTGCCGAGATATTTATCAAATCCACATAGATGGATACGAGGAGAAAAAAAAATTGAACTGGAATTGAATGGATTGAAAGAGGGATAGTGGAATATGAAAAAGAATGGGAGATACAAAGATATATATTTTTTTCTAAAAAGCTCCCCTCATCGTGTATTTTCTATCAACATTGTCAAAACATACATATATTGAGGGTGGAAGAAATCCCAAAAATCATGTGTAGGTATTGACTAATGTTTCTCTTTCTCTCAATTTTTACCCAATAAATCCCAGAGAGGACCCACAGACAATGGAAAATGTCATGGATTTAATTTTGTGTGCTTTCCAATATACTAAAGCACAAAATGTCGAAAAGGTGAAAAATTAGGTCTGAGGAAACATTATATATCGACAAATATAAAAACCAGATACAATGCCAAAAACGTTTCCAAATACTGAATCAAAATTTGAAAAAAATTGTATTTCTAAGAACTCAATACCAGAAAAATTCTGAGGCCTTATTCTGGATAGAAATGATAATTGTCATATGAGCAATTTTTGTGAGAATAGTCACTGTCTCACAAACTTCAGCAACCGTCTGAAAATGCAAAAAGACTCATTTAGAAGCCGTAGGATATAGTTAACAACAGATGGTAAAATTTAGAGACTTATTTGAAAGCTTTCAACACTGTTCTAAGTGTAAGTTATCATATGACAATTCTCACAAGTTTATAGAATCCACCCCCTGTTAGCGGATTTGTAACTGGAACATTTGCGTACTTAGAGAGCGCACTACCACTTACACTTACCCCATTATATACCCAAATTTTTAAAAAGCCGTTTAAGTGATCGAAACAATTAAATATAAGATTTCGCTCGGATTCGCTTGAGAGTCAAATTCTAATAAAAACAAAAGTATTATTAGTAATTATATTTCACACTTCTTAATTTTATAATGTTTTAAAACATTGTACGTATAGGTCTATTTCGTTACAATTCACATATTTTTTATAGATTTCTATAGATATAAGGTAAAGTACCCTTTATTCGACCGGTTCCTCTATTCGATCGGTAGATTTATTTATTCAATTTAATTATATTTACTATAATATTTTGTGTATGATCTAACATTAATAGGTCAATTATTCTTTAAATAATACGAATCAGTGACAAATTCATAGAAATTGATGAAATTCACCATCAAATATTCAAAAATTGACCCACCGGTCGAATAGAGGAACCCGGTCGAGTAAGGGTACTTTACCTTAGGTTTCTATAGATTTTTATCCTTATACCTTTTATACCCTCACAGTTCTCATTTATTAACAGAGGTATTTCTTGGATTTTTTTTAAATCATAAAGATAAAAGAGGCTTGATAAAGAGGCTGAACCTCGGGTGTGAAAACCGTTTTACTTGTTTATATTTTAATTTACCCTTTATATACACATTGGAAGCAATTTTCATCAAAAATTGCCTTTTTTATTTTGACATTTCGACCTACAGTAATAGTGGAATTTTTTTATGGAGCTCGCACACCTTTTTAATTAAATGAAATTCAATCGATTGAAATTTTACATCTTACTCTTTCAATGATTCATGTCATCATATATAATCATCTCTCTCTGTCAAATGAAAATTTCAATTTCAATTTCATTTTGAATTTTAATTTTAATTTTCATTTGACAGAAAGAAACAATTATATATCTCATTTCAGTTTGAAAGAGTATCAGGCAAAATTTCAATCGATTGAATTTCACTTAATTGAAATAGTGTGCAACCGCTATTAGAATTCATATTATTACTTGATCATACATTTTTATGAAATCCGTAAGATTTTTGGAATAAAAATATAATTCTAAATTGTAATAATACATTGTTTAATTTAAAATTGTCCATTTTCCAATTACAACTAATTTTTGGTTAAAAAAACGAAATAGTATTTTTTTTTAAATAAATCCATCTGGAATATGTTTCTCGAGGTTATTTTACTTTAAGGTTACATCTAAATTTAACCTTACCTCCAACAATCTCTTTTCTGTTCTAAGAAAACTATTTTTATTGAAGTTATACTATTCATTTATTTTCAATCGTTTATCCCAAGAGTGATTGCGGGATTATAAATTACCAAGTTTTGACATCCACGAATCCTTATTCATAACAACCTCAGGAAGGTATTCGGGGTCAATTTTAAGACATTTCAAGCTTAGGTTCTGAATTTGTTTTAACAACATTGTTCTGGGCCTATCCCGAAGTACTTGCCTCCCCACAATGGCTTGCATAGCTTTTCATGCGCGCTGAACATGTCCATTCAACCGTAATTATGATTTCTCAGCACGAAAGAAGTAGTTCCTTGACAAACGGCTATGATCCTTATTCGACCTCGAGCAGTGATTACCTTACTTAAGCTCAGGAATTAATCGAGATCCTACAAAATATCCTTGATTTATGCCCTGGACACACTTACAACTAAAGTCCAGAGACGACTAAGCTAGTACATAGCCAAGTCAGTTCCTGACACACTACAAATGAGTCTTAGCACCACAAAATATAACTTTCCTGGGTTTTTATGCAGATATTTCTACTGAAATGCACTAATACTCCTCTGAAAATGAAACTATTTGAAATATCATGTCTCAGTACACGTCCAATAATTATTGTTAATTGCAATTATTTTTGAGGTGGAAGCTAACTCGCGACCTAAGCCAATTTTAGCTATTCTAGTGAATAATTCTTGTTGTTATACATGAATTGTGAAGTAAATTTAAAAGTAGTTTCATTTTCAAAGGACTACTAGTGTATTTCAGTAGAAATATCTGCATAAAAACCCACGAAAGTTATGTTTTGTGAGTGCCAGAAAATGTTAAGCCTCGTTTGTATTGTGTCAGGAACTGACTTGGCTATGAACGAGCTTAGTCGTCTCTGGACTTTAGTCGTAAGTGTGTCCAGGACATTAGACATCCTTAATCATCCATAAACATTTAATTTTCATCAGTTAATTATAAAGAAAATATTTTCCCCAGTATATCCATATTCTAATTTGGGTACCCATAGTCTCAAAAGATCCGAAAGAGTTAATTGTCCGGAGGTACCTCTTGGCAGCTTCCCCATCGCGATCTTACTTTTTCGATCATTACCGAAATCTCAGTACCATAGGTGAGAATACGAATCAACACCGCATAGAAGTTATACTAATTCAAGATTTTATATTTTTTTGAAATCATAAACGAAAAGTTTGGCTGAATTTTTAAATATATTAAATTTTTCTACTTGTTTGTATCCAGAACCACTTTACATCCCCCTTAAAATTTTTGAGAAAAAAAATGTCTGAATACTTGGGTTGTTCAAAAGTTAGTCTTGGGTTGTGTCGGAAGGGTCGACATGAAGAATAATATCGATCGATTACGTTATTGCTCTTCTTGCAAAAGCATCCCCTAAGAGATTTTGGACGATAGAGAGAGGAGACATAAGAGACATGTAACATACGAAAAAAAAAATCACACCATTAAATTCACCTTTTGTCGTGTGATGTCAATTCAGGGGTGAGTGGAAAATTTTGTTAGGTGACACTGAATGTTCCTCCCAAGAAAAAAAAGGTGTTTTGGGGGAGAAAGTAGCAGGGAATAAGAAAGTGACGATAAGACATAAGAGGGCAAATACACAAAAAAAATGTAAGAGAAAATTTTCATCTTAAGCGGATTTTGATAATAATCATGCAGATGAGTTGAACTTTTCACGTCACATTTTCACATTCATCACTGACTAAATGGAACATTGAGTGTAGCAGTTTTTTCTCTGTCTGTTCTCAAGTTAGGAGGGTTGATAAAAGGATAGGTTGTTCCGGTTGTTCACACTGTTGTCCCATATCCGCTTTTCATTTGATGCAACAGGTGCCAAGTTTTAGTTACTCTCACACTTCCCATTTTCCATATATAGCGAATTGGGAATGAGTGTGATGATGCTGGTTGCAAGATTTGTGTATATTTAAGCACCATTTCTCCACCTAACACATACACCTTTTTTGACGGGGGTGGAGGACCCACATTTTAGCACCCTAGATAATGACACATTTATGGACACCCCCACTGTGTGAGTATAGAAGTCTATGAGGGGTGGATGGAATTGTAAACATTTGAAATAACTCAATGTAATGCCTGTGGGACACATTAAGATTGAGACAGGAGATTCTTTAGACACATTCACAAGGCCCCTCCCACATTTTCTCAAACATTATATGATGTGATAATTTACGATATGCCCTTAAAACTTATTCAAGAAGAGATAAAGCACCATTGTGCGGGAAATTTACAATTACATGATTAAGCGGGTGATTTCCAGACATTTCTGGCAAGTTTATTGGCCATTGTAAAAAACAAGGAAATAGTCCTACAATTTTTTTTACCCCTTTCCAGAGATTTCACTTAGATATTCATCCCTATCTTGTCTGATTATTATGGGTATTTTAAGTTGAAAATAGAAGTTTAATGTGTGTTTCATATCCGAAGTTTAATTGTGTTTATACAAGTGTCCTAAAATAATAAAAGTGTAATCAATTACAAAAGTTTAAATTTAAAACAATAGAATAATGGGTCTTCTTATAGTACTGTTTTTCAATAAACATTCTCATTCATTCATTTTCAACCGTTTATCCCTATTGGGGTCGCGGGCCCATGACATCCAAATTAGCAGCCCACGCTTGTCGATCCTCCGCCACTTCAGGAAGATGTTCGGGTTCGATCCCAAGGCGCTCCCATGCAAGATCCTGAATTTGATTCAGCCACCTTGTCCTAGGTCTGCCCTGAGGTCGAGGTCTCCTCACAATGGCTGCATAGCTTTTCTTTAAAATAAAATATAATAATGATATTAATTGTGAGACTTCGGATATGCTAGAACTCATCCTATATGATGTAAATTATTAGGTTCGAATTCTCTATAAATCATATCAAAAATCTTACGGTAACAATCGTAACAACAAGATTTCCAGTGATTTTTAATATACTTAATTCCACATAGATTTAAACCGACAACCCTATAGAAATATTGTAAACATTAAGGCCCGGCCCAGTTCTTTTATGAGATATCCAAAGACCCATCTCTCTTACAGTCGACACAATTTGAAAAAAAAAACAATGAAAGTAATTAAAAGAAGGCATAACATATAAATTCGAAGATAGAAATGGGTAAAAATATAGCTAATTAAATAAAAAAATCATCTCTATAACGCAGTTTGAAGCATTGAAATTGAAACCAAACCAGTTAAAATGCTACCTTTAATGTTCAAAATCTAATTTGTCAGGAAGCTAAAAAAAATTCTGTCAAAATAAAACCTTAGATCTATTAAAGTCGTAGAAATTCGAATTTTTAAAATTAAAGTAAAAAGATTTATCAAATAATTTTCTTTTGCGAAAGATTAATTTCCATCATTTGCTCTTTGATCATTTGGATTTGTTTTGAAGTTATTAAATTTGATCAAAATATCAGAGTGTTCTATTTGAAGGCTTTCTCTCCTAAAGTATACACTTAAGTGTTGATCCATTTTGAATGTGAGTCATTTTGGAAGAAAAAGATCTTTTTCTTTCAAGTACTTTGATAAAAAAATATTTTTTTTAGAATTTACTTAGCAAATGTAAACAGATGTATTTAGAATAAAACAAATAGTTTAGTTGGGTATCGTCTTAAAATCTTTATCTCTTTAAGGACGATTTGGTCGCCGATGACTCAAAAACAAATATTTTTTCCTACGGTCATCGAAAATTATGTTTTGCCTTAAAAAATCAGAAAACATGATTTTCAGATCCCCGTTATCTGATCCTCTCGTCGTTAAAGGGTTAAAAAAGATTCCTGTTGACTCATATTTTCACACACAATAGCCTCAAGTCATTCTGAATTATTTTCAGACAATTTTACCCATATTCAATTGTTAAAACATTCCATGAAACCTAAAATAAATTTGTTTTTACTGACTTTAATTTGAAAATTTCAAAGAATCCACAGTTCATAAATTGATTCATAAAAATAAGCAAGACCGTAATTTCTTTTTCAACAAAATTTTCAATTCTTAAAGCAATTCAATTTAGATTCATTGTTAACTGCAATGTGTGACTTTTGTCGTCTGGATTTTGGAAAGCTATATCAAAGGGGTCGAGAAAGCCACTAAACACATTTGCATACCCACTGACAAACATCATTTAATGGTCAACACACTGACCACTTTATGGTCTTGAGGACATTATTAAAACGGGAGATTATGTGTACCGATAGGATACTTGGTATTGTTCTCTCTCACTTGTTCATGCAACAAAATAGCCCATTTACCCACCCACTAAGTACTCAATATACCAAAGGGTACCCCCTTCTGGACAAAAGGGATGATATCAAAGTGTATGGGGAAAGAGATTGGAATTTCAAAATAGCTTCCACTGGTAATTTTGGGGTGGAGACAATTAAAATTATAATCAAATTCAAAAGTGGATGGGTCTATATTCTCTGTTGTTGCTGTAAGCCAATTTTATTAATTGAATCACTTGTTAATTAAAAGTGTGACACTATTTTTTCACATATTTATGTTTTTTTTTTTAATGGAAAACACAATTACCAGTATCTGTGGAAATTCATGCAGATAAAAAAATATGTTGCAAAAAAAATATTCAATAGAGGATCTCTTTTTTCCTCTGTACATTGAACTTAACAACCCCAACAGCGCAAAGTGGCTTTGTGCAGCATAAAGTCTACTGCATTGCAATAAAAGCGGACATAAGGAAGATTGATGAGAGTCTAGACATTTAACTTGGGTTTAATATCATTAATAGATGACCAAAATTTATTTTCAACCCATTAAGTTTGTTTTACAACTCCATATAGGGGAGACCGGGGCACAATTTAACCATCAAATTAAGCTTTTTCGTCATGTAAAAAAAATTAAAAAGTTTGTATAGTGTCTTTATGTCTTAAGTAGCATTACGATATTTGTTGCATGACGACTATTACAGATCTAGATTTCAAATTTTTCAATTTTTCTAAAAAAAAATAGGCTCTAGCCATAGAGTAAATGCTGTCAATTTCGGCGAACACATTTAGGGCAGAATCACATTGACAGTCAAATGGTCACCATTTTTCCTTAATTCACGCACTTTCATTGCAATTCCTACGCAAATTTCTCAATCACCGTATTACCTTATCGTATACTATGTGGCATTTAGGTGAATATATAAGAAACTTGAAAAAAATAAAACGAAAATGCGATAAACGGCGAGTAAAGAAACTGTACGATTAATTAACAGTTTTTTTGCTCATCGTTTATGGTTTTTTTGTTTTATTTCTTCAATTTTCCTATATTATTATCATCTAGTGTCTCACTCAGAGTATATGATGAGATGATACAGTAATTGAGAATTTTCGTGTAAGAATTGCAAAGAAAAAGCGTGAATTACGGAAAAATGGTGAGGCTTTGACGGTGACGGTGAGCATTTGAATGTCAATATGATTCTGCCCTCAATCATAAATTTTTTTCAGTTAAAATTTTAAAATGGACATTTCACTTGATACATTGAAAATTACTTATATTAAATGTGTCACTTTTATATAAGGGGAAATATTTTATATAACTTTTTCTACCATTTTTGCGACAAATGTCAATAGTATACTCTTTCATTTAACAAGACTTCATTTGGAGACTGGCTATATTCTGCTCCTGTTGACTGTCTCAGTGTTTCTTACAAATAAAAAGTCGAAGGATAATGACCAACGCACAATAACTTTTATTTTGTAAACATGTTTTCGAAACTGCCTATGAGAGTGTGAGCGAGATGACTACATAGATCTAGATCTTACTCCCTCTCATTGGCAGTTACGAAAATATATTTACAAAATAAAACTTATTATGGGCTGGGCATAAACATTTCATAATCAACTTCAGTAAACATTAAACGAGGTCAAACCATGATATCTGGACTAATAACTCAGATAACTAAATACTAGGCGAAGAATTCTTACATAACAATTACAGTCCCATACCAATTTTATTTAAAAAAAAAAGTTTCTAAATTGTAGTATATTTAAGAGATTGTACATTCAATGTACGTTCTAAGTGGAAAAATCTATTGTCTAATTCTACCCCTGACTAACTGTGTCCCGAACTTCCCTAGTCAAAATTTATTTGACCGTTGACTGCTGATATAAACATTGCACATAAGAAAGTGTCATGAAGGCATAAATTTTAGTGCTTTTCTTTGGCTGAAATTACATCTAAATGCAATATCTTCTATACCAAAACCACGTCTTCTGTGTGCGCGGTTGTTCAACAGTAAATCGACATACGACTATTACCAAGAAGGCGACAAAGGCCCGTACTAAACAACCAAAATCATCAAAGAAAGTCAAATTCATTAGTAAGTACAATAATATAATGAATAATGTCAGGAAGTTTACATAATTTATCAAATATTTGAGGTGTGTGTAGTGGTAATGAACGTATAGGGAGATGAGGGGTTAAAACTGAATACATAAAAAATTGATCTGTAAACATGCCTATAGGGCTTTTGTTTTGGGGGGATTAGTGAGTAAGTTGGCAATTTTCGCGGTGAAGCTTTCATCATTGATAAAAATCGATTGGCATATATTTCCTGAGTTTTATTGTGGGGAAAACAATTTAATGGCTTTTCCGGTCAATAATGAGGAAATAGAGAATGAGATAGAATGAAAGAAAGAGTGGCGCAAAAAGAGGAGGATCCAATGGAAAAAGACAAAAAAGGGGGATGAGTATGAAATAAATGTTTAACAATATTAATAAAGTTAGAAAGAAGTAGTATGAGTATCCCAGAGTATATCGCGTGACTAGACACTTTGACTAGACTTTTGCAGTTTTTGATATTAGTCATCATTTTCTTCCCCTATGTACATATATATATATTTATATATAACACAATATTAAACTTTATATATACATTACATATGAAATATTTATAGAAATCAATTAACTTAGTTAAAGTGTCAATGTACATGGAATAAACTAATATCCTTGATGGTACACAAAAGAAAATTTATAACTGATTATATACCTACTTTCTCACACTTTCTTTTCCCGTACTCTGTTTTTATCAACCCTTACTTTTCTGGTGGAGCCCATAAATAGGATTTTTTTTTGGTTTCTTCCATGGTTGTGTGTTTAGTTGATGTGGATTTAGGGTGGTTGAATTCACAAACTTTTAGAGGTGGGTGATGTTATGAAGGTAGAATGTTTTGTTGTGTTAGGCTCGTTCAAATGGAAGACCTCTTAAGTGGCGCCGAGTAGCTTGATTGCAGAAAGGAACAATATAAGTGTTTCCTTTAACTCTTCACCCATCTTGGGGCGCAATTACTACTATAGTGAGGGAAAAAAGTGTTTCCATACTTTTCCCACAACTTTGCTATATAAGAAAAGATGTCAAAATTTTATTGCAATTGCAAAAACAAAACTTTTGGTTTTAGTTTTTGGTTTAAGAAAGTCTTGAGACTGTCCTAGAATTCAAAATATTTGAAGAACTTTCTGGGAAAAATGACTGCAGCAGATTAGGCAACATAATATTTTGTAAAAATAGTAAAATTTGTTGAGCTTGTAAAGAACATAAAAATCATATTTTAAAAAATAACAATGAAATAATTTTGACAAAGAGAAAATTGAAATTTATAGTTTGTCTTCTCATTATCGGTTTGGTTTAAAGGAATTTTTGATTGCCTTTTAGTTTTTTTTTTTACTGACAAAATTATTTTTTGTACTGACTTAAAATATTTATTAAAAACAAAAATTTTTATTATTAAATATTTAATGAGTTGTTAATGTTTTTCTTTTTTGACTTGAATATTAAAAGCTCGGCTTACATTTTGCAATTTAGAAGTCGTGGTTTCCATCTACCTTTATCATATCTGCATTCTTTCAATTTTCGTATTTCAATTTTTTTTTTCATTTGAACTTATTAAATACCTATGTTCTATTAGAAAAATTTATCTATAAAAATATTATATCTTGAACAGTTGCCAACATACAGAGTACGACAAATGTTGATGCAAATAACAATATGGTAAGAAAAAGAGTTGTCAACAACTTCAACACATTTATTCGTACAAGTTTTTTCAACGTTTTTCATTTTCATTTCTAAAAAACTAAAATTTTAATATTTGTAATGAATTATTCGATTATATAATTCATTAATTTTGAAAAAAAAAGAATATTTTTATTTTAGATTTTTTAAGATTTTGTTATAGTTACCGGTTTCATCATAGTTCACTTGTATACTATAAAAGAAAATTATTGATATTGTTTTTATTATTTTAGTATAATTTAGAAATGGTTTAAGTGAAACTTATACAAAACTTTATGGCTTTTCTGTCTCTAAATGCATACAGTATCGTATTAATGAGTATAATTTCATATTCCTATATTATATTATTCCATATTATTCCTGTACCATTTTTATTCCTCAGCTACGAGCTAGTTCAATATCGATACGTGCTTATTATTAATCGTATCGAGATACTTTATTTCTATTACAATGTAATCTTTACAATGTGCTCGTGTTGGAAGAATCTGCTGTTAGTAGATGGGCCAGGAACACCTTCCTCGTAGTGTGGATACTTCTGCCATGTACCCGGAGTTTTTTGACAGAGATGGTACATTTTTTTTATTATGTCATATCACAGTGAAAATGTCTTTTTCTAGATCTAGTCTAGACATTCAGATCTTTGCACCGGGCGGGACTCGAACTCACAACAACTGTGAGTGATTTTTTTTTAATTTTGAATTTTAAATGTAAAAGTCTTCTTATAAATTATGCCTAAATAATTCTCTCAACGCTTCAAGCGAACTGTATTCAAAAACATATAAATTTTCTGAAATTCTTTTTGAAATACCATTAGAACTCGGAGTGAAATTCCCAAAATAAGATAACGTGTTTTCTTAACTTCGTCAAAAAAAAAGTTGAAGAAATTATGGAGGAGGATTCTTGAAGAATTGAAGAAGAAAAAATAAGATTAATTTTCTATATCAACATCCTTATTTGTAGGTGGTGTAGTACCCAATTTCCCTTTCTTTTTTTCTGCTTTTCAGAAGGTTTTCAAACTCCTTATCATTGGCTTGAGTTCTGCTTTTCTCATCCTATTGATTTTATCACAATACGATGTGCCATTCTGCTTGAGATGCGAATACTGTACTTTGGAGCAATATGTTTTGATTAAAACTTTTGTCTGTCTGTCTTTGCTTTGGATATGTGGATTATATGTGTTGAATCTCAATGGGGATTCATTCTATCATTTCACATTTTACTAATTCCCCAGTTTCATTCGCAAAATGCAATTCTTCTATTGTCATGCAACACAACATATTGGTTTATTTGAGTGCACAGTGGAAAGGGGTTTATTTTTCTTGGGGTTTTCCAGGGAAGTTAAGGAATGAGAACGGTTTATTGGTAGCATGAAAATGTGATGCTCATTTTTCATGTAACCAGCAGGATGGTGACTAAATTGAGTTTTTGAGCTTCTCCTGTATAGAAACATGAGACTATGTAGCCATGTAGCGTCTCGTCGTGTCGTCTGAAAAGTCAGGTGGGCTCCACGACTTTAAGTCCCATGCAACCCATAACTTTACCATTTTATAGCCATAAATGATGACAAAGTTGCAAAGTTTTAATTTTCGTACAATTTTACTTTGTATTATATCAAGTTGAAATTTCTCTGATATATAAATAATAATTAACTTAAATCTCAAAAGGACATGGTGTGAATTTTCAACTTAACGAGTTGTTTTTATAGAAATATAGGGGAGAGCCGTCATGTTGAGACACTTTTCAAGTTTTGACATATAAAATGAAAAAAAGTGAAAAGTCGTAAAAAAAACCAAAATCCCAAACGCCAAAATTCCTGAAAAGGTAAAATCCGTAACGTCAAAATCCTGAAAATCAAAATTATAAATAGGTCCCATATATCTCTATTGGATCAAAATCCCGAAAAGCCAAAATCCCGAATTATAAAAGTGTCCTGCTCCTACCTACGATTGCACCCCTGCTTGCTGGAAGCAAAGGGAAATTTTCTTGTCCCTTTCAGAATTTGACCATCTGGTTAATTGTCTTTCGGGATTTTGTCTTTCGGGATTTTGGCTTTCAGGATTTTGGCTTTTCAGAATTTTGACTTTTCAGAATTTTGATTCATTCGCGATTTCGACCTATTCAGAATTTAGACTCAATCCATTCAGATTTTTGTCTTTTGAAATTTTGACAGATTTGGGATTTTATCTCTTTGGAGTTTTAGCTTCTTGGGATTTTGGCGTTCAGGATTTTAGGATTTCAGGATATATCAAAATCGAGGAACTACATACAGTTCTTTCTTTGAAATCCGAGCAGTAAACTGTTTTTCTATCGTAGTCCTAATTCTATCCAAGTTCTGCTTAATTTTCTGTTTTTTTTTTCAATCTTAGTGGAACTTTTTTAGTTGGCAATAGACATTCAGGTGTTCAAGATAGTGCTATAATCGCTATGATACATATTAATTGACATTCTTTCTTTTAGTGACATGTAAATATTGTCTATGTGTTACATATTGTTTAATAATAAAATACACGCAGAACAAATTTTATTCGACGATGTTCAAAAATACGACAATATATTTTATCAGATTTTGCTAATTTTGGTTTAAAGTTAAAACATTTTTGAATTACTGAAACTTTCTGACATTGTTAAATGAACTCTTATGAGTTCTATATGGTTTGAATAGTTCAAACTTTATAATGTGAGCTGGGTGGGTTGTATTCAAATTCACTCATCTGTATAATTTGATTCATTTGGGAATTTACGAACTGAAGATATGAAATGCAATTTCTATGTATCAATAGCTCTGAAATATGATTTTCACACTGCATAAATGAAATATAGCCTAATCTTATGCACATAAATCAAAGGTCAAATTCACAAGCGGAACTAGACGAAATTTTGTTTAATAACTATTATATATCGTATGCTAAATATTCTAGTAAAAATTTAATGGTTCAGAAAAAGAAGATTTTCAATTTTTTCAATAAAATCAACTGTCATTATGAGTAATTTCTGAGATATTACAGTCTGCTGTAATTGACAGTTTTTCAATATTAAGATTCACAAGACCTTGAATAAAACCGTAAATGTAAACAAAGACTAAATAATTGATAAAATTGAGATGTTCACTGTCTCATTAGAAGAGCGATGTGCATAACAATGAGAAGGAAAAAGGCAACATATTACAATTTCGTTATAGAAAATGTTTATTGATCAAATATAGTTTATGTATAATGGTATTTAATTTATATTAAAGTATATGTAGTGAGTTGGGAGATATATTGTTGGAAAATGCAGTGTTTTTGAAAATTTCACCGGAAATGGTAAATACTGCAGAAAATATGTGGCGACAGGCTTTAGTTGGAGCCTATATCGCGTGCTCTTCTGCAATTGTATTTCATTGATTCTCCAACTCCTATAACACTGATCCTCTTTCTATATATGTGTATAAAGACCCTTCTGCGGATTGTATACATATATATATATATGTGAGTTTAATGTACAAATTGGCGTGTTGGTCATGAATTTCATTCCCATGAGAACAAAGTCAGAGGTTATTTTCTCTCGGTGGAAAACAATCCACTTAGGTGCAGTTTTAGTTCGTTTTTGCTTTTCTCTGCCATCGAGGAAAAATGTATCAAAAGGTGGGAAAATGTGGTGATTGAAAAACTTATGACGTCAGCTTGGTGAAGAGAGGATAAAATTGAAGAATTCTACACCATGCCCAAGTAAATACTGTTGGATATGGAATAAACTAAGAAAAGGAATATGAAAAAGTGAAAGACCGCAAAATCAATAATTCTTCTGGCATTCCGTGTCTGTCTGTTTGGGAATTTTATAGTTGTCGTTCGCCCCAAAATTCAATGGTATGCGTCTTAAGGATGAAGAAGATGTCTTCACCCACCAATCTGTATCGAGGGTGTGAATTGGGTGCTTGTGTGAGGTACACAGCAAGTGCAGATGCTCCTGTAGGATATATCTGTCGTCTTCAACATAGTGTTACATCCTCAATGCATATATAGCTTATTTTGGATTTGGGGGATGATGATATCAAGATATCCCACCCATTCCCAATTTATTGGTTGTATCATGTTTGTCGTCTCGACATCAACCCCATTCTCCCCAAAAAGCATTGAATTAAGTAGCTATATATACGGAAACTAAACATCAAAGTTTCTTTCTTCCCCAACCAAATAGATTTGCAGGGATTTTACTTTTCTCCCGTGTCACATCATACCAACTTATATGGAGTTTGGTCCATCTGAATGGTGTGGATGAAACATACGAGTCTGCGGTGAGACGGAAAATTACGATGATCGGATGAACAAAAAGCAGGAAAACCAAGTACAAGACATTAGGGGAAGACTCCCTTATTCGATGGTGTCGAAGTGTTTTTGGTCAAAAATGGCCATATACCCATAAAAATTGATGATGAACACGAGGGATAAATACGAAAAGCTCTACACGGACTTACAATAAATAGTATACACTTCCTATATCTATCCCCTTTAACGTATGGGGGTTGTTAGTAAAAAGAGGAGCTCAATGCTCCCTCAGTATTGGCCACAGTATTATGGTGAAGGCTGCGGGATTGATGAGAGGATGCAAAATAGGAAAGGATATATATCGAAGAGGGTTCAACTTTCATGTTTACATCAAATAATCCCTACACTCTAAGAATTTACACAGTAGTGTTGCAAAAGACAAGTATGTTACCACACTGGAAGAGGTTGTTAAATTTATAAGTCGTTGCTATCAGTTATCAAAAAATGATAATCATAATGAAAGTCTAAAATTTTTTTTGTTCTGGGTTAGGCTGCTTTATAAGTTTACTTCAATCATTTCAATTTCAAAATTAACACGTTTAAAAAGTCCTTTCAATAAATTTTGAAATTTAAGACAACTGAGTGAGTTAGTTTAAAGCAAAGTTTAGGTCAATACTTTTGAACTTAAAGACAAGTTTAAAAAACTATAGGGGAGACTGGGGCAAAAAGTCACAAAACGGATATTTTATTTTTTTACAAGCTACTCGAGCGCTTCAAAAATTTCTAATTACCGCAGTTTTATAGGAAATTTACCGCTCTACAACTTCGTGAAAGTAATTTTCCTCTATTTTGTAAGGAAATACGTTTATCGAGCCAATTTCTAAAAGATAATTTTGTGACTATTCTCAAAAATGCTGGGGCAAATAGTACCAGACATTGGGTATTATCATATTTTGATTCGTTTCATTACGGGCTTCCGTAAATTTGAAAAAATACATAGAGGACATATTTTCATAGAAAATTTATTCATCTACACCTTTGTAAAATGCCGTTATCTCTGCGAGAAAAGTGAGAAAACGAGAAAAGCGCTTTTCAAGCTATTTTAGAAAAAAACACACAAAATACTGCAAATCGTTTGACCAATGCAAACAACAAGCGGCGAGACATGGTAATGACGTTTCTTTTCGCCGTGAGACATCAGAAATTGCTTCGCTTTTTGTTACTTTTTGCTCTATACCTTTTGTTACTTTTTACCCCAAGTGGCCATTTTTAATAAAAGGATTTCTGGAGAAAAGAACTTTTGTGAGATTCTAAAATAGATAGCGGATTCGTATTCAAAAAATCCAAATTATTTAGAAAATATTCACCAGTGCATCAATTTTAGAAAATAAATAGGTAATAATTGTTATCTTCTGCATGGAAAATATTTCAAAAATAGGGCTAAAAATTTTGATATTTTTAATTTTCTAAATTCCTTGTTCGAATTCTAAGAAACTTACGACATTGAAGAATGTCTATGGAGGCTATCTATAGACAAAAATTTGAGCCGCTATCTCTTTTACCTTGGAAGATATTGAATTTTGAATTTTTCGATTTGTGACTTTTTGCCCCAGTCTCCCCTACATTTTAAAATTAAAAATCTTTATCAGAAACTCAAGTACAGTTAATAAGAGCCAATTTAAAGATTGAGAACTTAAATGTTGATCTGAGCTAGGTTTTTTTTTTAGAACAATCAGTCCTTCCGGTAAGTGTCGTAAACTGTTGATCAAATCATATGAATCAAACACACAATTTTACCAAAGCTTTCGACACTTATCGTATTTTCCTCAGTGGTTCTTGGTTGGTCATTTCTTTAGGATTTTTGTCACTAATTCCTCTACTTTTTATGCATCGGTTTTTTTTTTTAAATTTTGTTAGGAGCGAATTTTCTTCTGTCTTTTATGCACAGCGAACGGACTGACCTTCGTTCGCTAGAAACGAAGACGAAGAAGAAAGTAAGGGATTTAGTAACAAAAATCCTAAAGAAAAGACCAACCAGGAACCACTGAGGAAGACATGATAAGTGTCGAAAGCTCTGGTGAAATTGTGTGTTTGATCCATAGGATTTATTCAACAAATTCCGACGTTCACCGAAGGGACTGATTGTTCTAAAAAACCTTGCTCAGTTCCACCACTGTAGCGTCGTCGGCGGCTATCATTTTATACTGTTAATGTTGATCTGAAGATTCTCAGATATTAAAGTTTTTTTTGTTTCAATTTATTGAACAGCCACTTCTTTCGTATGATGAAAACAACAAAATGTATACGAGACATAATTACAAGACATAAAACAGATAGAAAAAAAGAAAAAAACAGCCTTTTAACAAAGAAACACTCAGAATGGATTCAGAAATTTCAATATAAACCAGTTGTGAAGGTCTTAGAATTTCTAACAAAACTTAACCGATTTCAATCGGTTTTGAAGTGCAAAAAAAGCAATTTTTTACGAAAATTGCTTCCAATATATATGACCCCTATAAGTCACAAATTCGAATATTTGCCAAAATATAGGGCACTTTATATTTACTATTTAAATATTTTATCAAATATCAGGTTAATTTATCAATTTTGTGATTTAGGTACTACTATAAATTATTTGCAATGTTTTATCTAATTTGTAAATAAAATGAGGCTGATTTGATCCTTATTTGTGTTAAATTAAATTTAAATTCGTTGTCATCCGCCTGTAATGGTAATTGATAAATTATTGGCAGATTTATTGTTTTCATCTCATATTAACACATTCAATTAAAAAATTAATAGAGCAAACCAATTACATTTAGATGAATTCACTTGGTTTAAATTTTAAATTCACAAACTTTAAAGTACTTATTGAGGAATATTAAAGTTTTTTGCAGTGTAGTATGATGTATGCTTGTGAAGGATGTTTGAAAGATGGAGAATTGGAGAAAACAGACGTTAGGACGCCGCCCTTTTGTATCTTTGGCTCTTATACTATACTCTCCCTTCAGCTTCATTCAAATGAGAAATGAGAAACTTGAAGGCTTCATCACTTACGGGTATATCCTCTCCATTGTGAAGGTTTTTTATCCTTCTTCTCTAGTTCCCCCCCCCCCCCTCCCATATATTTATCATCTCGCATTTTCCATGGAAAAATCCCCCAGTTTGCACAAGAGAGAGAAAGAGGAAGTCTATGAATGAATTAACTTAACACTGAATTCTAATATATTCTGTGATTAAAATATAAATTTTCTTCTAATGCCCAGTTGAGGTTTCTTTTCATGTTCGTTTTCTCGTTTTTTTTTTTTTGTACAAAGTGTAGAATATCCTAAATGAATTATGGTTCAACAAGAGGAAAAGGAATGAGAATAATAAATCAAGTTACTTGCTTACAAATTAAGTCATTTAGGAAGGTAAGAACAAAATATAGGGGATGTGAAATGGTATTGGTGATATTGACAAAATGTGATAACTCGTAAACAGATGATAAAACTCTTACTCTCACTATTGTCTTTGCAAAGAAAGATGATATTCTTTAAATTCTTGTTTAAATACAGATTAATGATGCCTGTGTATTTTATAATCCAATTAAGCTCATGATATATCTTGATATCCTATCTCTTAGGTGTCTGGAGTCTTTCAACAAAATGAATTGCTTAGGATTGAAAATTTGAAGTCTGGAAATAGCATAGTGATTAATAAAATGCATTGCAGAAATTGCATTTGCAATCTCATTTGAATTTTCGTGTGTAATTTATTTTACATTTAATCAAATTTTAATTAAAATTTTTTACATAACATTTCTCAAAATTTGAATTTGGTTACAGGGGGGCTACAGGTACAGACTGTTTAAAAAGTTTCAGAAATGTCTCAAATAAATGATAGGATTATAAAGTATCTTAAGTTATATCAGTAACATTCTTCGTATATACAAATCTATGTTAAGCTTGATTTGCATCGGGCATTTCTTGTTCGTTAAGCAAATTCAAGTTAGACGTGTCAAACATGCTCAAAGAGAAGTTCGAAATTTGGTATTTCGAAGTACGAATATTGATTGATCATCTGCAAAATTATCCTGATTTGGCTTTATATAGGTACATTTATCTGTTTAAGAAATATAAAAAAAAATCTTCTGTGGAAAACTTTTTTCATCGAATGAAAAGGAATTATGTAGCAACCTTGGAAGCATATTTTGCAAAATCTTCATATTCAGGAGAAACGCATTTCTCCTTAGGGAATAAACAGATTTGAGAGTCATTCTACCAAGTCTATTGAACTCAAAGAAGATCACTTATTGAAGAATAATAAATTTTCTAAATTATTATTCTAACTCTTTCCTTCAAAACTTATTTAATCAGTAGGGTAAACTGGAACAGTAGTAAATATGGGGTAGTTGTAAACACTGCTACTTTTCAATTAGATATTTGAGTTAGAGGACTAGATCTAGATGAATTCCTACATACTATATAACTTCTTGTCTACTAAAGATTGATATATGTTTAAAACGTGTAGACTTAAAACTTAAAGTTCGCAACTACTCCATATTTACTGCAGCACCAGTTTCTTTTGGAAAAGTTTAATGCAGTTGTATTCTGTGAAATATCCAAGACAATTCTGAAACCATTCCGTGAGGTCTTCAGGGGTAACAGTAGCTCTTTCCAATGAGAAGGATTTTGGTTTGCGCTTGCTGAGCTCTGGATGACACTGAAGAAAATTCCTAAACCAAACGTCTCCGGGTCTTCCATGTGTAAAATGGTTTGGAATTTTGTAGATCTCACAGATGAGTTTGACGCTGTTCAGAAGTTGTTCCTTCCCGGTGGGATACCAGCTATCCGCACATTCCAGGATCCATTTGACAAGTTCTTTTTCCTGTGTTTTTTTTTTTTTTTTTGATAGCGTTGGTCTGCCATTGGGGCACTCCTCCGGGTATTTGCCGGTCAATTTGTTGTGCAGTGTTGTTCTGGGACATTAAAATTAAATGTTTTGGATGCATATGCTATGGTAGAACCATCTCGTACACACTGCAAGGCATTCCTATGACCTTCCTTAGAGTAGGGCTTGTCCTTATGGGTCTTTTCTTTTGTTCCCTTCGGCATCTGAAACAGAAAAAGAGTTCTGAACAATGCAATTTCTGAACCAAAACATTGATATTCACAGCATCTGACTTGGGGCGAAATGTAAAGATTCACAAATTCACTTATTCTGTATGAATTATTAATAAATATATTATTAATATACTCTTACTCACCTTGTAGATCAATAACTAAGCTTCACTTTTATTAATAATTTAGATTGAAAATAATATTTCATAATAATGAAAAACAACTAAACGTTTTCCAGCGACGAGCTGTCAAGAGCAGAATTTTCTCGGAAATTAAATTTTTAGTCTCTCAAGAAATATTGAATTCAAATCACTTAAGGTAAAGTACCCTCTAGTCGGCCGGTTGCTCAACTTGGCCAGTTGAATTATTTAACCAATTTTTTAACGTTTTATAGTCAATTTCTATAAAATTTTCACTGATTTACGTTATATATAATATAATACACCTTATAATGTTAAATCGGTAAGACCATATTATAACAAATCTAAGTAAATTGAATAAATAGTCGCACTGGCCGAGTTGAGAAACCGGCCGACTATACAGGGTACTTTACCTTAATTAACATATTGTTCTAAAAAATTCCCAAAATCTTAAACCCAAAACAAATAAACATATTTCTTGGTTCTAATAAGCAATAGCAATAAAAATGCAAATAACTTTGTAGCTCATTTTATTGTATAAATTATACAAAAAAAAATGGAGATTTTAGTTATATTATTTAACGAAAAGCGAGTCATTATTGGCTATTTTCCACCTAGTTTATGAGGAATTTACGACAATTGCTGATCCATGTGACGATTGGCGTTTTTTTTGTTTAAATCTTTTTAATGTTCGTCTTCAATTAATTTATCAAATTGATATTAAAATTTTAAATAAATGGCGAAAATGAAAAATAAGTTGATTTGACAAAATTTAATTAAATTCTAAATATTATAGTGGCTTTTCTTTTTTAACTCAAGCGCGCCCGTGAATCAATAAAATCATAAAATTTTATGCTGAATGGTACTGAGAGAGTCAGCGGAAAAAGTTCAAATAAGCACAATTCAACAATAGACATTGGAAATTGGAGACTATGTGAATTTATTCTCTTTCTCATTCAACCCCTATGTTTGGAGACTTTTGGTTGGGGAAGATAATAAAAATGAATGTGGCGGCTGGATTAAATCAGAGTGCGTAAGGGATGGGAGGGAAAAGTGTGAGATGGTGGAATGAGGGAAAAAGGATCGAAAATTAATTAAGCGAATAATTGCCAAATGACATCAATTTAATTAATTTAATGCTGACTATTTGTCAAGTGATGTCGTGAAGATGGGGCAAATTCGGAAGGAAGATGGAACAATAAATTGCTCATGCCTCTGCAATTTTTTTGTTTTTATTCTTTCCTGTTGTGTCTGCTATTTTAGCCAGGTTCTTTGGAGTTTTCTTTCATTTTCATCTTGGTGTTTAATGGATTTTGGTGTAATATTTAACACTAAAATGTTCTCTTTTTTTTTGGTCTATTGCTCCCGAAAGTCTTTCTTGTTGGAGATTTGGTGCGCAAAAAACCCTTTTATGTCTCTATAACACCCACCCCAAACCAATCCCCCTTTTATTGCGAATTGTTCTCACGATTGTATTGGGATCGAGGGAGTTGTGTTCTTGGGTTTTTTGAGGGGTATAATTAATTTGGTGTGTTAGATTTTAGTGGTGAGGTCTCTCGTTGCCACAACACTTAAATAATTTACCTCAATTAATTTCATCGCAGCGCAACTTTTGTATTTTGGGATTGAAGGGAAATTATCCACTGGGAGATCCAATTACAATTCATATATATATACGTATACATAAGCACATATTGTGTAACATGAATAGGGAAATGAAAATTTAGGGAGTGAATTGAGGATGTTTCTGACATGAGAGAGAATCTATACTCTTCCTAGTACACTGAGAGAAATCCGAAAAAGTTAAAATTACATTCCGGAAATGTTAATTTTACCCTGCAGTATTGATCCAAAATCGGTGTAAATATTACCCTTTTTAGGTGTATTAGGGGTTAAAGTTACCCTTTTTCATGTTAATTTTACCCTAAAAAAGGTGTCAAATTAACATTAAAAAAATGTTGATATATTTTTACACCTAAAAAGGTGTTAAAGTTCTGAGGAAAAAGTTAATCACACCCTCTTTTTTTTTCTCAGTGTAGTAAGAACTGTGCATCGATGGTATGGGGAAATCTAAATTATGTATAAGTTTGTTATAAGAGAATTTGTGTGAGTGTCTTCTTCTTGAAGGATTTCTGAGGCTTTTGGTTTTTGATTTGCAGCAACTGAAATTCGATGCCAAGAAAAGTCCAAGGGTGGTCTAAGTTATGAGGTAATTCTGGCCGAGCCATCGATAACGTCTTCTGTTCAAATCACTAAGCGTCCAACAACTCCCGGAAAGAAGGAACTATCCGCCGAGGAAATTGAGGAAAAACTCAAAGCTGCCGAAGAGAGAAGACTGGTAAGGGACAAAACATCACGTAATAAATTCATTTTATCCAACTTTAATTGCAAAATTCCAATTGAAAATCAAAATAAATTGAAATAAATTTAAATTTAACCCCAATTATAGTCACTAGAGGCGAAGAAGATTGCAGAGTGGAATGCAAAAATGGCAAAGATTGAGGAGGCAACGAGGAAGAAGGATGAGTTAAACAATGAATTTATGGTGCAAGCCAAAGAGGCTCTTGAAGCCAAAATGGAGCACTATGAGGAGAAACGTGAAGCAATTATCAATGACAAGAAGGAGAAATTGAAGGTAAATATTCCAGTCTATATTGTATGTGATTTAATCCCACATTAATGAGATTCCCTTTCATCTCTCATTCAAAGTAGGATTTGTGTTCATTTAGAATTCTACCAAAATTTCTCAATTACTTTTGCTTTAGCATCGTCATTTCGCATTTAAACGTGTGAAATCATGAGGTTTCTCTTATTTAATGAAAATTGTGCTTTAGGATTATTTTGCGTCAGTAATTTCCAATTTTTAAAGTGTCTAAATGTAAAAGAAAATCAATTTTAAGTTATATTCTAAGTTATTTTTATCTCTAATAGGGTAGGTAAGGTATCATTTGAATATGTAATTAGTGGTCTAGTATTGATACATCCGGCTTATGAGTCATTAGATGATACTATTAATAATAAATACATTGAGAATCCTATAAAGGACATTATGATTCATCCATCAGTGAATCACTTCATGCATTATTGATTAAATCAAGCTATTCCACAGACAACATTTACAAATAACAGAAATGAAACTAATTTTAGTACTGCACATACTAAACGAAAGATAGGGAAAAGGCTCATAATTTTGTCCAGTTTGGAGTACCGAAGTCAACTCACTTTAATGAATGATATGGAGAGTTTCCGGGCTTCTTGTGACATTCTACGCTTCCCTAACATGAACAGGAAGAGGACTTGGTAAGATTGGTTCATGAAATGAAGAACAATGGGCATCCTGTTGAGGCGCATTGGCTGTCCAAATTTACAGCCAAGTTGTCCAAATTAATAACCAAGTTGTCCAAAATAAGAGCCAAATTCACCTCTACATATCAATTCATTTTTAAACGTATTAGAACTAATTTTAGTAAAAATAAGACGATAAATAGCTTGCTAAGTTTCTAAACAACCCTTCTCAAAAGAGAATAGGGTGGAATCACCAGTTCTCGCCAGTGCCCCACTTCTCGCCACTTACATTGAAATCGCTATTTTTCGCAATTTATGAAATAAATGAGTCGCAATTTTTTTTGTATTGTTTCTGCTTCTACGCATAGAATCGAAAAATAATAATTATTCGTTTTGGATTCACGATTTTGATCACTTTTTAGAGCAATATTTTAAGCAAGTGCATCGAATCCAACATCTCTTACCAAATGTACTAAGTGTCGTCAAATTTTCATCAGGCCAAAAATACCTATTTGGGCAAATAATTTGTCTATTGAATATTTAATTGCACTTGTGGAATACATAAAATTTGTATTTAGGGTAAAGTGTATAATTTGGAATTAGTTTTACAAGTTGGACAATTCGCCCGTACAAGTTGGACATGGCTTTTTTCTTGATAAATACAGTACAAAATTTGTTTTAAAGCACAAGGAACCAAATTATAAAATTAAAACATTAAAAATATACAAATAAAAATGAAGTACTAAATTTATCAAGACAAAAAGCCCTGTCCAAATTGTACCATTGTCCAACTTGTACCACTGTCCAACTTGTACCACTTTACCCTAGTCCATTAATATTTCATTTTATATTATTTTTGTATAAAAATGAGGCATGGCGAGAAGTGGTAATATTCTGGAATTGATTTTACCACCTGTCGCCATATCTTTTCAATAGGCGACGCTAACATCACTTCGTACATTCTCAGTTGTCAAATCTGCATTGTTTACTTTCTGCAAAAGCCCCATAATTTGATTTCTCAAATAAAAGTGAAGAAAAATCATTTAAAGAGAGTAATAATAAAGTGATCACAAGGAAAGAGAAATGGTGAATGTATTCTTTTCATAGCATTGCCTAAAATAACCGAGTGTGGTTCTTTTCAAGTGGGTGGCGAGAAGTGGTTACAAATTTTACAAAACTGGCGAAAAGTGGTAAAAAGTAGCGACGAAATGGTTATTTTTGCATTATTAATAAAAATCTGTTTTTTAAGTAGTCCAGTGTTATGTTCTAGGATTATTGTTTTTACGTATATAGAGCCAATACATCTAAGTAACTTTGTGTCAAATTTGACTTATCTTGTAACAAGGATTCAAAAGTTATGATTAAATGAATTTAATTTTTTCCTAAACATGGCGATAGCCGGTTATTCCACCCTAACAAAAAAGTCGATTAGTATCGAAAATATCGCACTTCAAACGTGGAACATCGATGCTTATAAGCAGACTGGGCAAAATTATGAGCCCTTACCCTATATGTGAAAGAAATTTTATTTCTTTAAATATTCAATAACTTTAAAAACCTATTAAAACAAGAAAACAAGGACTAGTTTATTGAGTTTATTGATTTATTGTTTTTCCTAATGTTAATCCAATTTTAGAATGGGTATATGCGCATTTTTTTTAAATTTTCATTAAATTTTCAACGATTCAATTTTATAAAAATTAATAAGAGAATATCATTTTTATCAGTATTTTGGTTAAAATATTCATTTAAACTTACTTGGTTTGAAAATTAAAAAATAAAATAATAATAATAATGACAAAAAGTAAAAAAATAATAATAATATTTAGACAGTTCAAATTTTGAATTGCCAATAAAATTGCTATTTTTGTCATTAAAAAATTAATTGTGCACACAGAAAAATTTTGACTCTAAATTTAAGAATATATAAGACTCCGGGAACTTAAATTGGACATGAATCCCCCCGAGGCGTTTAAAAGTTAGAAGTTCTTTGCAAATGAAATGGGCTGGAATCCCTATCTGTTTGACGATAAGAGATCAGGAGTTCAAGTTCAGCATTAACTGAAATATGAAAAATGTCTTGAAATTTGCAAATTACAATAAAAACTAAATGATCAAGGATTTAGGATTAGGGCATTGGCATTCATTGGATGGAATTTGAAATTAAATTCCTGGGTATTTCTGTTTAGGGGGAACTGGGGTAGTAGTAAACAGGGGTAGTTGTAAATACTGTGATTTTTTTCATTAATTTTAAGACTCCAGAGGATAAAACCCATAAGCATTCATAGATACCATGGAATACAGTAGAATCTCGCTATAGTCCATATTTGGTTTCAAATTTGACACTTGGGTCGCACTATAGTCCATGTAATTTTTTAAAATTATCAACGATTTTTAGTATTGAAATTGCTCGACGGCTTCCACTTTCTTTGCGATTGTGGTACTTGTCCTTGCTCTCTTCATTGTGGATCACAATTATCACAACTAAATAAAGTTTGCCAAAAATATTAAAATAATTATGCATGTCGCATACTAAAAAACATAACCTAACTTAAAATCAGTGTTTTGAAATCAACGGTCGATAAATTGTGGACTATAGAGCGATGGCCTATAGCGAGACTCTACTGTATATGTCTACAGATGAATTGGTCAATAAAATCCTAATACTTTAAAAATAAAAGTCATTTTTCCCGAAAATGTTGATATTTCGATTATTTTGATCATTTGGATTTCCACCTGGAAATTAAAAACTGTGTAAAATAAATCGACATGTAGTAGTGCCAGTTCTTTTCTACATCTTTTACGATTATATTAATGCATTTACTATAGAGAAATTGAGATTCTCATTGTTTTAAAAGAATTAATAATTGGTCAGAAAACAGAATTTGGGGTAGATGTAAATAGGCAATTTCCTTGTAATTGTAGATGTCGCAAGTGTAGAATGAATGGCAAAATATTTGGTCTTCTTCTTCTTCATTTCATTCGTTTGACAGCTGTATCTCATAGTCGGAAATTTTTCGTTGTGTTCAATAAGAAGTCACATGATGTCAAAATATGGGGAAAATCCATTGAAAAATGTCTTTGATTTGCATGCTTTTAGTTTTTTTGCTATTTTAATTATTCCTTGTAAAAATTGTAGTGATTTTTTTTGAAAAATAAACAGTCTTTATATATCTTTTAAGTAATTAAAATAATTGAAAGTGGTGCAAAGTTAATTTCAAGGATGAAAAAAAAGGTGTTTACATCCTCCCCAGAAAGTGTTTACTTCTACCCCAGATATTTTATGAAAAGAGAAAAATGCACAGTGACACAAATTTTATTTTTATGGAAAATTCAATTGTTTTCCAGCATCCGCATTACTCTCGATGTATTGCTTATACCCAAGGGTAAAACATGAGCTAAGAAAGATTTTCCAAAAAATCACTGTGTGCTTGGAAAATCACCTCAAATTCACATCTATTGATAATGTTTACATGTGCCCCAGCCTCCCCTAAGAATTTTCCATTTTTCTGTGTGTGTGTGTGTGTGTGTGTGTGTGTGTGTGTGTGTGTGTGTAAAGATAATTGAATTCGGCCAACACAAGAATTCGATTTTAGTAAATAAAAAAAATCGATATTAATAAGTAAAAACATAAATTTTGATCATTAAAAAATGGAATTTGATCAGTAAAAGGGGTGGCATGGCAAGGCAGGCAAAGCATTCCAACCATTGCGAAATACTTTCGCATCATTTACTGTTTACCACTTCGTAACCGATTTAAACGAATTAAGAAATCACCTAAAAAATCTCCCCAAAATAGTCTTAGTGTATTAGAATTGATTTTCGGATAAAAATTAGTTATCGGTAATTACCGGTTCAGTTTTATTGGTAATTCCAAGACCTTTAAGAATAAGAAGAAAAAGAGTAAGAATAAGAAGTCGAAATCGCAAAATCGAGAGATTATCTCTGTGGAGTTCATGCAGTAAAATCGAATTTGATCAAGAATAATCGATTTCAGTCAGTATAAAAAGCAAATTTGTTCTGTAATGACTCCAACACACCTTTTAGATCAGGAAAATTTTATGAAGGCGAAATTCGACGAATCCCTTTCTTTCTCACCCGTTTTGCTATGACTATCTCATTCTTTCACATACCAAATTCGATTGAGCTAAATTGAATTTGGAGTGATGTTTAAAAGAAGAAGAAGAGTATAAGAGAATGAGATAGACATATTCAAAACATGTGAGAAAGAAAGGAATTCGAATTTCGACTTCATGAAATTTTCCTGATCTAAAAGGTGTGCCGGAGCCATAAAGAAAGATTGTTTTTTTTTAATGAACTCAAAAGTTAGTCAAAAAAAAATCTATTCTATTTGGTAATATCCCCGGAATATATTTTTTAGATCAGAAAAATTTTAGGTAATCAAAATTCCAAAAAAGTCCGAAAGTAGCACGTTTTCCCCTACCAAAGAGTGGGACAGGTACCGGTGGCAGCCAAATATTCCGAATAATGGTTAAATTCCTGAAAGGACCGAAATCACATAAAAAATAATAGTGAATAATTTCCAAATTACGCAAAAAAATTCTTTTGAGAAAACACTGGTGCAATAGTAGGAGTAACTATGACATTTTTACTAATTTGTGATTTTGGCTTTCAAAATTTTGAACAGACAGGTTCGAGAACGTTATAAACAAAACGTTTGAGAAAGGAAATGTGTGTGAATTTTGATTTTGCGAAATTTACCAAGAAAATGGCATGAAATCTAAATTCACATGCTCTTCACTTTCAAATGTTTTGCATGTCTCTCATTTCACCACTCAAATTTATTTCAAAAGAAGGAGAAGAGTGCGAAAGAGAGGAATAGATACAGTAGAGAGTCTTCCTAATTTTGAACACTTGGGAGGTATGAATGACATTTCTCACTTTCCAAATTCGAACGATATTTTCAAAATTAATAAAGCGCTGGCGCATCTTTCCAATTGAGTGAAATTCAACCGATTAAAATTTTACTTTTTACTATTTCAAACTAAAATAAGATATATTTGTCTCTTTTTTGTCAAATGAAAATTGGAATTTCAATTTCATTTTCAATTTCAATTTTAATTTAACGGAAAGGGACAGCTACATCTGATTTCAGTTTGAAAGAGTAAGAGGTAAATTTCAATCGATTGAATTTCACTTAAGTGAAAAGGTGTGCAAGTGTCATTAAATTGTAATTTGAATCAATATTCTGGAAGAAACACAGAAGAATAATTTTCAATCAATTCAATGTTCCAGGGATATTAGTGATCAATTTTAATTTTTTTTTACTGGTAAATTCAATCAAATCTTACTGCTACGGACACAGAAATATTCGATAAATATACGAAATCTTCCAAATTTTAATGAATTTTAAAACGCCTCTTGAAATTATGTTCTAAACCCTAATAAACCTTTCTGATTGCAACTATAAAGCGCTTAAAAATGATTTTATTGACAATAGTTATAAGCCCAATTGAAGACGTTACATATTGATTTTTTTCAAAAGTTTAAGTGAATTTCTAGATGCAATAACAAATTAAGATTACAGAGGTGAAGTGGATTTCATAATGATAAATTTAATATAATATTTTTAAATTAAAAACATATATATTTCAAATTTCACTTCAAGTTTTTTTCAATATAACTAAACATATATAAATGCTTAATATTCCTGACTGTGTTTTCCACACAGGTTCACTCTCAGGAGATTGAAAAGACCCGAACATCTCTGGAGATGCAAAAGTCCGTCGAGTTAAATGCCATTGAGGAGAAACTTCGCACAGCAGCCACACTTCGTGATGAAAATATGAAAAAGATGTTGGAGCGACTTAAGGAGCATGTAAGTTCAATTTTTTAATCTAACAAAAAAAAACGACGGAAATTATGACTTTTCATAAATTCATAATGCAGTAAAAGAGAAAGAAATCATTTCTTTTTTCTCACTGATTAATTTATATTTTGTACGTCTCATTATTTGTTCTTTTTTTTTCTCCATTGTTTGTTCTGTATGCATTTTATTGGTGTGTCTCTATTTGTGTATGGGGTAACACAAAATCAAAAAAAACAAAAAAAAAATTCTATGGGTCAGAATACGACTAAAGTGGCTGAGGTGAAGAATAAGATTGAGAAGAGCAACAGTCAGGCTGAAATTCAAATCATCGAAAACAAATTGTATGCAGCTGAGATTAATCGTGAGAAGGAGATTCAAAAGAAGCTAGAAATCATACGAAATCATGTAGGTTTTATGTCATAACCATCCTTTATTTAAGTATTTTTTTAATTTTACAGTGAAGTGCAAAATTGTTTTAAAATATTTTTTATTCCAAGTTTTTATTTATGGTTTTTATATTGTTTAATTTTTTTTATTTTAAAACAAGAAAAAAATGAAAATTTTGATATTCTTGATATTTTTTTTAATTTTGAATATTTATCAAAATTAGGAATTATTTGAAATCTTGATAGGGTAAGTGTGCCAAATTCCGGCCAGCTTACTATTTCGGCCACCTTTTTTGTTCCTCGAATTTCCATGAACTTTTAGATTTTACGTACTCTAGAGATTATACAATGCAAAAAGAATAACAAAAAATGTAGCTTCGACAAACGAGATGACGTGAAAAAGATATTGGAAGAATTTCCGAAGGGCAAGGAACTATGAGAATGAAGGTGGCCGAAATAGGGTACCAAAGCTATGTCTACATTTTTATTCATTTTAAAATGTATTAAGAATGATTTTAGAGTAAATAAAGGCGGTAAACTATTTACAAGGTTTCAAGCAACACTCTTTCAGAAGAAAGAATAAAAAAAATCAATTTGTATTTAAAATATTACATTTCAAACTTGAGACTTTGACGCTTGCATGCAACTATGCCGAAATTTGGCACACTTACCCTAAGATTTTGAATTTTAGGGAATGTGGAGTTTAAACTCTTAACATTTTCATAAATATATTTAACATAATAGCAGTGTTTACAAAACAAACATAATTATACGTTCTCTATTAATTTTAGGAAATCAAATTCATCAAAATTAATTTCAAAAAATTCGGTAGATTATTTAAGATTCTAAATTTTTGTTGTCAGTAGTAAGACCGTTACACCGGTTACACCCAAGGGGGAGATATTAAGGTGAAAATGTGTACTACACTTCCAGACACTTCCACAATTTGTATGGAAGAGCCCTTTACACTTCCAGCATTTTGGAAGACTCCCGAAAATGCTGCAGTACTTCCAGCACTTCTTGCAGTACATGCACTTCTCATATTTAGGAATCAATAATTTATTAAATATTATAAAAAAATAAATTAGGGTGGAATAACCGGCTATCGCCATGTTTAGGAAAAAATTAAATTCATTTAATCATAACTTTTGAATCCTTGTTACAAGATAGTCAAATTTGACACAAAGTTACTTAGATATATTGGCTCTAGATACGTGAAAACAATAATCCTAGAACATAACGCTGGACTACTTAAAAAACTGATTTTTATTAATAATGCAAAAATAACCATTTCGTCGCCACTTTTTACCACTTTTCGCCAGTTTTGTAAAATTTGTAACCACTTCTCGCCACCCACTTGAAAAGAACCACACTCGGTTATTTTAGGCAATGCTATGAAAAGAATACATTAACCATTTCTCTTTCCTTGTGATCACTTTATTATTACTCTCTTTAAATGATTTTTCTTCACTTTTATTTGAGAAATCAAATTATGAGGCTTTTGCAGAAAGTAAACAATGCAGATTTGACAACTGAGAATGTACGAAGTGAAGTTAGCGTCGCCTATTGAAAAGATATGGCGACAGGTGGTAAAATCAATTCCAGAATATTACCACTTCTCGCCATGCCTCATTTTTATACAAAAATAATATAAAATGAAATATTAATTGACTAAATACAAATTTTATGTATTCCACAAGTGCAATTAAATATTCAATAGACAAATTATTTACCCAAATAGGTATTTTTGGCCTGATGAAAATTTGACGACACTTAGTACATTTGGTAAGAGATGTTGGATTAGATGCACTTGCTTAAAATATTGCTCTAAAAAGGATTAAAATCGTGAATCCAAAACGAATAATTATTATTTTTCGATTCTATGCGTAGAAGCAGAAACAATGCAAAAAAATTGCGACTCATTTATTTCATAAATTGCGAAAAATAGCGATTTCAATGTAAGTGGCGAGAAGTGGGGCACTGGCGAGAACTGGTGATTCCACCCTATGAATTTAAAAAATTCTCAAGAAATTTATTTTTAGGTATATTTTTTTTTAATATTTAGCTTATATTTTGAATTTCTTGTAGCAGATATTCTTGCATAATAACGATATTTTAATATTATTTGTGTTTTACGACCAACAGAATTTCTTCACTGAGAAACAAGAGGGTGCGATTAACTTTTTTCCTCATAACTTTAACACTTTTAAGGTGTAAAAATATATCAACATTTTTTAATGTTAATTTTACACCTTTTGAGGGTAAAATCAACATGAAAAAGGGTAACTTTAACCCATAATACACCTGAGAAGGGTAATATTTACACCGATTTCGGATCAATACTGCAAAGTAAAATTAACATTTCCGGAATGTTATTTTGACTTTTTCGGATTTCTCTCAGTGTAAAAACCTGTTGGAAGTACGAACGTTTAAACCGACAAGTTACATAAAAGTGAGGAAGTTCATGAAATGGACATTTATCTTATTAAAATTGCAATTCAAACGTTCTGCCATTCTGAAATTAAACAAAACTACACAAAAAATCACTTTTTACCGCAAATGTTTTCACACTGTTGTTAACATTGTTTACGATTGGAAGTGTCAAGAATATCGAAATTCGAAATGGCAGAACAATTAGCACTAAAGCGGCGGTAATATGAACTTCCACTTTAGGCTTGCGGCACATTTTCGAATAGGTTTGGCTTGGCTTTGGGAGTGGCTTTTGTCTCTTCGAAGGGTTATTACTGAACGGAGCCATTAGATTACTATAGCAAACATTTTTCTCAAGGACTAGAAAATGAAGTCAAATATTATAAAATATATTTGTCAAACTCCAAATCTTATGCCTTGGACACACTTACAACTTAAGCTGAAAGACGGCTTAACATAATTATAATCAAAATAATAACAATTCCATCAGTTTCTTACACTCTGTGAGAGAAATCCGAAAAAGTTACATTCCGGAAATGTTAATTTTACCCTGCATTATTGATCCGAAATTGGTGTTAATATTATACTTTTTAGGTGTATAAGGGGTTAAAGTTACCCTTTTTCATGTTAATTTTACACTTAAAAAGGTGTAAAATTAACATTAAAAAATATTGATATATTTTTACACCTAAAAAGTGTTAAAGTTACGAGGAAAAAAAGTTAATCGCACCCTCTTTTTTTCTCAGTGTACTAATCCGTTTCTCGGCTTAAGCCGAGAAATAGCTTAGTTACTGGTAAACTGATGGAAATTTAGTCAAATCATTATTTTGATTACAATTACGTTAAGCTGTCTCTCGGCTTAAGTCGTAAGTGCCTCTAGGGCATTAACCTCTGAAGTTTGTGAACTTGCAAATTTCCCAACAGTTATACTAATTTTTTTTTTTTAAAAGAAGAACATTTTATTTATAAATTTAAAATTATTTTTGAACATTTTAAACAATTTTGCACATCATTGTAATTATAATTAAATTATCATTGCTACTTATTCCCTGATTTTCATACTCATCATAATCATTCTTCTTTTGTTTAAACATCTTTCTTTTTGTTTTATTTTTCTGTGTGTGTGTGTTTTTTTTTAAATATTTCTCAGTGTATAATAATGTACAATTTCCAGTATTTTCACAATTAAAATGCTCATCACATACCTAACCTTCCCACAAAGAATGCTCGAAAGTGAGGGTAAATTCTAAAACAGGGCAAAAATTTAATTTATCTTCTAGGAACGTCGTGCTGAAATAGTGCGTCAGAACAAGGCAGCTCTGTGCAATCAGAGTGAGAATAATGCAGCATTATCTGGCTAAATCACATGAAAATTCCACCCAAACTCCCCCATTTTTCATTATCTCTAACCAACTCCCAACTTCATTTTTTTTTGTAATGTATTTCCGTAAAGCAGAAAATGCAGAGAAAGAGTATGTATATGTATGGCTATGAAGGATGAAAAATATGAATTTTCTGCTGCACAAAAGGATGAAACAAAAACATGTAGTAATTGCCATTCGTGTTTAACACATTTCGCTTTTCACTCTGGTTCTACATAATCCTTCTGTATTATCTAATCTTTATGTTTTTTTTTTCGTGTTAAAATGAGATAAAAGAAATATAATAAGAACAAGAGTGTTTAACAAAACGAAAGATATATGCGAAAAAAACAAATAACATTTTAATATCAATTTTAATTTTAGTTACTTCCTCAAGCAGAATTATTTAATTGGGTTGATTCACGAAATTTTCTGTCTTTTCTTCCTTGTGTTGAGTTAAATCTTATGAAAAAAATCTTCTTAAAATCCGTTTTTATTAATAAAAAATTGTAAATGATCTTTCAAGTGAGATAATAAAAGCTACAAAATAAATCTCCGAAAGAATTACAAAGTGTAAATTGGTGTTGTTAGTGTTTATACCAGTAAAGAAGAAAATTAAAAGAAAGAACAATGGAAAAAGTGGATTAAAAAAAAAATTAATATATGTAAGCTGCAAAAAAGAAAGAAAAATTACTTGTATTATTTTCTACATGATTTTCCATAGAAGAAAAGGAATAAAAGAAAAAAAGAACAAGAAGTATTAACTATTGATGAAATCATTCGTATTTAGAAATAGAGGATTGAAGATGATGAAAGTTGTATTACATTTTCTTATTATAAGTAATTTACTAATCATAAAATAATGAAAGAATTGTTGTCGCTCTGCTGCCTTTACACCTATTTATAATTATGAAAAAAAAATCTCTTAAACAGACAAAGAAAAAAATCGGAAGAAATATACGTGAGACTAAAATAACTTTAAAAAAAACTAAAATGACCACCATGGTAATAATATTGACTGTTGCATATAAAATTGCAAAATTTTTCCGCATAAAACTATCAATCAAAGTCACTGCAGTGAAAAACAGGAATAACTCAAAGTTTCTCTATGGAAGCATGATTAATGGATTTTACAAAAGATTTTCGTCCTTCTCTTCCCGCAATGGCAAGGAAATTGACTAGAGTAGATAATTGGGTAGTTCTGATTTTTCTTTGCAAACATTGCTTGAAAGGAGAGATAACCTTTTATTTCGGGAACAAAAGAAGGGAAAAAAGACGTAAATACTTAATCTTTATAGAGAACCACAAGATAAAAGGAAAATTTGCTCTATAGCAAAGGAATATTTGCCAGAAAAGACTTTGTAAGATATGCAACAGCTATGAGAAAAGGATAATAACCATAAAAGCAAAAGACCTATTGAAAATGAAACATGCAACCAATGCTTGATAGAGAAGTAATACAGGGTGTGAAAAATTTCCAGTAAATTCTTAAAATCACTAAATATTCATAATTATTATTTCATAATTTTAAGTCAATGCAAAACTCTTGTACTAAATTTTTAGTACATCACGGATTTCAGATTATTGTATGTCCTGATGGAGTTTATTTAAATAATATTACCAATTTTTGAGGAAAATGGGGAACTAAGGGTTTGAGAGTGTTATATAAATGAAGAACTAGGCTTGAAAGGTTTGACTGGACTGGGTTAACAATTGTCAAATAGGCCAAATGTCGCAAATTTATTTGTTCGTATTGTAAGAATCATTCAGTCTATTGTTTTCTTGTCTTTGCTCTCCTGAAGATTGGGTGTTTTAGGTGTTACTGACGCTAGCTGTTGAAGTTTTTACACTATATATCTCGAATTTGTGAAAAAAAAGTTTTGTTTTGGAGGTCGGAATCGATTCTAAGACAACGATGGTCGCTTGGGAGATAGAATCAAAAATACAAAATCTTATTGTCATTCTCAAATCTGGATTTTGACAAAAAAAAATAGAAGAAAAAATACTTCTAAAAAAGGTAGAAGTCGAAATAAATATATCACAAAACAATTTTTGAGTTGTACTAAATTTAGTACGTCGGATTCAGATTATCCCAAAATCTCTAGTAAATCAAGATTTTAGATTAGATTTAAAGGGATAACACCTCTTGCTGCTGCCGTATTCCACAAGGTTTTCCGTTATATCAACTCAAATTAACCCAATGTGCTAAGTTTAGTACAATTTAGTAGTCGATTTTTCAAGTAGCTCAACTATTATCGTTTTATATATATTCCACAAATTAGTGATCTACTAAAGAATTCGCATTATCAATCTTTTTTCAATATGTTAAATTCAATACAGTAGGCTAACAAGCTGTACTAATTTTACTAAAATGAGCGAATTTTTAAAACATTTTTTTGACCAAAAAAAACTTTCTTATTTTACGTCTAACGAGGAATTTAAACATTAGATTCTTAGAAGAGAATCGTAGCCCAGAAAGCTGAGAAAATTTTCTACAGGTACAAACGATCAAACCCTTGCAATTTTGTATAAGACTAAATTAGTAACAAAATTTAGTACACGTTAAATTTTCTTTTCAGAAATTATCCTGCGGACATCAAGCTAAAAACGCTTGTTTCCTTAATTTTGCTAAATGTTAGCAGAAGTTTAAGCGATATTAGCAATTGGTGTTGTACTAAATTTAGTACAACTCCAAACATTTTATAGGAATAACTTTTTAAAATTTCAGATTGATTTCACTATTGTTTTTATTACTAGAAATTTTAAAAATTTGATTCTTTCTAATTAAATTGTAATGTACTAAATTATTTCAATCGGTCCTAACATCATTAAATATTCTGGAAATTTTGGCACACCCTGTCTTGAATCTCGGCTGAAAATAATTTAAGAACGGAATAAAAAAATTCAAAAAAAAATTGAAAATTAGAAAAGTAGTGGTAAAAGAGATAAAATTAGTGGAAATTATTTTTTATACAAATATTTTTAATGCTCAATATTGCATTTGAAGTCTTTTTAGAAGATGGCAAAAATGGTAGGGAAATGAAAGCTGTAAATTGTCATTTGGAGAATTGCAGCTGTAAACAAAAAAAAATTGTGTAGTGAAAAAGTAGTGTTTTATGTAGTATTCCAAAAGATCTACAAATTTTTTTTTAAGCTTTTTCTAATATTTCATTTTCATTTTTTAATTAATAATAAAATAAAAGTATTATTCCAAGCCTAGAAATTGTAAGTGTTTCCATGTTTTTTTCTTAAAGAGGTTTTGTTTTTTTTTTCTCACAAGTTTGTTTTTGTAGTGAATAGATAAATTAAATACGATTAAAGATTGCATAGAAGATAAAACTCTTCATATCAGAGTGTAATTTAAAAACAAAAAAAAAAAACATAAAAATGCCATTCAATGGAAGAACGAAGACAAAATTGTCTCTGAATATAATTAGTAACTGCCACACTTTTAAGGGTAATTATTGAATAAATTTATGAAAATATTTGCATTATATTAATCATATCGTTATTGATTGTCATTTCATTACTCCCAAGATGATATTTATCTTTTAAGGAATGAAGAAATAAAAAAAAAACAACAAAATAAAATGAAACATTTTTAACACAAAGCAACACTTACACATAAATATACTGAAACATTTTACTTATACTAAAATCTGTGCAGTAGTTAATAGATATTTCAGATAATCAGCTTTTTGCTCTGTTTATAAATAAAGTCGAAAAAAAAAGAAATAATAAAAAAAACAACAAAAAATCAACCCTTTTGGTAAGGATAATCATAAATTATAGAATGATATAATATACTAGAGTTAAGATGATGATAAGATGAAGAAAAAAAAGCTTATAACAGCTTTGCCTCAATTGTTTCCGGTTTTCGTGAAGATGAATATATATAAAAAATAGAAATTGATAATGAGAAAAAAAAAGAATAAAAATGTAATTGAGATATCAATTTAGAAAACAAGTCTTTAGACGAGTGACAAGAGCATTAAATGAACAACAATGCACATAGATATAAACTAATGCTTCTTGCAAAATAAAAACAAAAAAAAAGCCATTTATATTTAGATAATATCCAAATATATTTAACGTAAAAGAAAATCTATAAGCAAATAATCAAATCATCTTTGTGTAGTGGTTTTTTCCAAGTCTCTTGCAAAGTAAATCAAACTAACAAAAAATAAATAAATAAAACACTAAATTTCCTATTCAAAAATAGGAATTCTTCTAATCAGTACTAAAAACAATTTACACAAAAAAAAATCTTTTGATAATAAACACCCCCTTCTTAAATATTCTTCTCATAAAAAAAACAGTTGTGAAATAAAAAAAGAGGACAAGAAAACAATCCTTCTCGTTAATCTATCGCTAACTCTATAAAATTAACTCACAATTTATCAATACAAAAAAATAAATTAATCTTAAATAAATTTATGATAAACAGCACAAGCTTCTGTGATTGGTTCTTCTCATTGGATAAATTGAAAGGAGCAAAAAAAATAAAAGATTTTAGTGGAAAAATGTAAACTTTCGTGGCATTTCTTGGTTGTAATTTGGAAAATAAGAAAAAAAAAGACAAGATACTCGAGCTAAAGCAAAATCAGTACATGAAGTGAAACAATCTGCATTTTAAGACATTTATACATATAAACAGACAACAAATCAATTTATAAAACTGTATAACTAATAAAATGTACCCAAAAAAAACTTTGTGTTTTAACATTATGAGCCCTTATGGTTTGCTTTAATTTATTTCAATCAACTGCACTCCACTGCGTCCACCGCCATCTTCACTAACAACCTCCCCAGGAAAATTGATTCACTGACTGTATAAAGTCATAAATACATTATAAAAAGTCTCTCACTTCGAGAAAAGAAAGAGAGACGGGTTTGCATGGTTAATGGTGCTATTCCAATGAAAAAAAGGGTAATCTTTCTCTTTTGTTTTGGCACATGACTGTTCTCAAGTGCTTCCGCATTATCGACATTTCTTTATGTTGGTTCCTGTCACGACTGTTTTCGCCAGTCCTTGTTGTATCCAAAATCCACCAAACAGTCGTGACAAGAACCAACGCAAAGAAAAGTCGGTAACGCAGAAGCATATGAAAACAGTCATGTATTAAAAAGAAAATCATAAAAATGATTTCCTCTTTCAGTTTTTCATCGGAATAGCATCCTCGATTTTTTAAGATTTTGTTGGACTGATAGAGTCCTAAAGTTCGCACAGGTTTCTCGCAAGAACCAAAGTTCTAAGCGTCCCAGCTTTGAGAAATGCTCGAACTCATGAAATAAAGCTCTACGTGGAATATTTTTTAGTATGGTTTTTTTTTTTGTCCTCGTTGGTTTACTACCGACTGAATTGATTCGTAAATCACAAAAGCATTTCAAAATCGAAAATCGGTAAAGAATAAAATATTTAAAAATATTTTGGCATGAGTTATGGCCAGTGCACAATAACTTTTGTTTGTAAACATGTTTTCAAAATTTTCCATGAGAATGAGCGAGATGACTAGATCTATATCTCACTCACTCTCATTGAAATGTCAAAAACATGTTTTCGACATTTCAATGAGAGTGAATGAAACAGAGATCTAGTTATCTCGCTTTCTCTCATAGGAAGTTTTGAAAACATGTTTACAAACAAAAGTTATTGTAGGTTGGGCATTATGGCCAACGTACAATAACTTTTGTTTGTGGGCAGATTTGAAAGTGAAGATTTCCGAACAAAAGCCAAGGTCTCTCAAGCATTTGAGGGTTATTATCCAGGAACCTGGCACCATTTCTCGAGGGAAATGTGCAAGAAGTTCTGTTTGTCTCTTCCCGATCATCTGGCCCAGATGTCCCAGCGAGATTTTGGACACAGCGGTTACTGAATTGGTGTGTAAACTAATAAATTTCATTATGTGGAATGAAAAATGTTTTTTTTTAAGTATATTGAAATTTTTATTTTTTGTGAAATGCAAATTTCAAATCTAAGATAAAGGGACAGATAATCCTAACCGGCTTATGTAGGTGAGATTCTTAATGTGAGCTAACTCGGAATGTATGCAAATTCGATTTAGAGCTGAAGTTGGGGGCGCCATTCTTGAATCAAATTCGTGAAATTATACAAATTTTGTATTAAAACCAAAATATCAAGGATTTGGATGAACTGACAGAAAAGTGTTATATGGGTGAAACGTAGACGAGAAAGTTCTCTATAATTTTGCCATAGAACATGATCTCATCGATTACTCAGAAGCCGATATAAGCGCGGTTTTTTGTTTCTCAACTCGTTTTTTCGACCAGATCGCTCCAAGTGTTCATTTGGTGAACTTCAACTATATCAAAGAATTGTTGTATTTTGTGAGACTTTCCATTTAAAACCCTATTTTAAGTGTCTTGGTGGAATAGAGGCAGTCAAATTGGCATCTGAGTGATTTTAAAGCGTTATTATGAGAAAAATTAATTTTTTCACACTTAAACGGCAAAATCGGACTACAACACTACAACGGAGTGGACTACAACACTCTAAAATTTCATTAACTTCCACAATGCCGTTTTTGAGAAAAATGATTTTGAATTTCGATGAATTTTTTGACGCTATCGCAGCGCCACCTGTGATGACTTTTTGAACTTCCATCTGAAAGTGCTCATCGAGACGAAACCAAAAAGGTAAAATTTAGGTCGCTATGTTAATTAGAACCGGAGATAGAGGCCGGTCAATGTTCGAACTTTGACCCCTTATAGCTCGGGCCAGGGGTTATGGATCGACTTAAGTATTTTTTTGTTTGATAGGTATAATCAAGGGCTACAACATACTAAAATTTCAGCCCGATGCATAAAGGAATTTCTGAGTTATTTAACTTAGAAAATTGAAAAATCTTCTTTTTAAAAATAGCGCCCCTAGCAGTGGTTTTATGAAGTTGTGATGTTAGAAGGGGAAGTGGAATTTCATGAGAGCTTTCCAAAAAGCCCTCACTTTTTAAATTCTGATAAATAGAACCGGAGTTATGGCCGTTTTAAGAAATTTTTTTGGACCCTTTAGCTCGGGTCAGGGGGGTCGGGTGACTTTAAGTTTGATATTGATGGAAAGCCCTAAGGCCCAGGGTGGGGGGTGGGGGGTCAATGCACCAAGTTGCAATTTTCATACGATATATAACCTTTGCCGAAAACCGCAAGTCGATATCTCTTTTAGTTTAGGAGCTATTAAGCTTCAAAGAGCGGCCGGCTGGGAACGTAACTTAGCCCCCCATATATTCGTGATCACGAAGTGATGAAACACATTTTGGCCAAGTTTGGGGCCGATCGGAGGACATAAAATTTTGTTAGGATTATAGTAGGTGAAATTGTTAAGAATCTCACATAATATCCGTTTTGTGACTTTTTGCCCCAGTCCTCCCTACTATCTGGCCAGAGTTTTTCAATAAATTGTTAGAATATTTAAAATTTTTACCTTAATAAAAGAAATTAAAGTTTTATATTCAAAAATGAGCATAGTGTCTTCAAATTTCGTCGGTTCCGAAGAAGACTATTGTAAGTCCAAAATGTAAACTTTACAGGAAAGAGGTTTAAAGTTTGATAGCTAAAATTTATTTTCATTAATTTCACTGCAATTAGTATACTTTCAGCTTTTGAAACTATTTTATCATACTTACGCATTGAATATCTTCTAGTTAACACTACTTTTAAATTAATTATAGCAAAATTGTGGGCAAAAAGCTCAATAATTGGGCACGCTGATTTTAAGTTTTTTTCTTGTAAGTTTTGCAGGAATATCTTAATCAACATAAAATTTTGTGGGGATATAGATCTAATCTAAGGTTTCTGCATCCAATGATACCATCTTTTTATACTATTGTAAGTAGACTTACAATAGTCTTCTTCGGAACCGACGATTTTCGCGTCACAAAATAGTATACATTCTGGCGTATTTCACAAATGTTTTCATAAATTGGCTCCGAAAAGTAGGCAACTTTGCGTAATTGTACGTACATAATCTCGTCAGGTGCATAATCCCGAAGTGCATAATGCCGGGACTTTATTTATCCAAAAAGCGAATAAAACGATTTTTGTAAAAAATCGAGTTGTTCGACTTATATTCTGAGTCGTCGATTTCAAAATTGTAAATATATTAAAAATAATTTAATAAACCTAACTAATAGAAAGTTCAATTTCCTTACCTTCTGTAGATTTCCTCTTCCGTTCCTTTTTTTATTATTAATTCAAGAATAATTCATGATGCCCTTAAAATAAATCTATTCAACAATAAATCATTAGAAAATAAAACTTTCATTTGTGTTTTCATTTCAAGCATTTAATTTTAAAATTCAGTATACTCCTTTCTTCACATTTCAATTGAAGAAGAAATATTCCAGTACAATTTTTTTTCTTATGGTATCCTTTTTTGAACATAATATATATATATATTTAACATCTTTCTCCTCGAAGGAAAAATATATAAGACGTTGAAATTGGCTAAAATTCAACTGTTTACTACGTTAAAAAATCCAGAAGACTTCTAATTGCAATCTTGTCGTTAATCTCTACAATAAATTCCCCATTGATGAAGATATTGGTGTCCTTGTCCACCATCTTACGCCGCAGAAATGTACTCTGATGCGCTTTGAGCATTAGAATTTCTCTTGTTGTAAAAGATGCCACAAACATTCCATTGGTCACCGTTGAACTTCTCAGTGAATCAATGGCCAGATTGACATTTTCATGCATATGCAGGATGACATACTGGAAATCCAGCAAATTTATGGCCACAGTCTTAATGGTGTTGCTGTAGAGTTGCGTGAGAATAAGATATCTCATCCTATTCTCCTGCACCAAATACGTAAACAAATTGTCCCCCAAATCCATCGCGAGATCAATAGACGTCAGCAAATTGCCATTGCTGCAGTTCCAAATGCTCACATTCTGATCCCCTACTCCAATCACCCTCTGCTCCGAAGCCACAGTCAACGATCGCACGCGATTGTCCACAGAATTAAAATCCCAAATGCTAGCCAAAGTCTCCAAATCCGGCGTCAGTGAATACCGACAGATACCCGTGCGTCTCTTTGTCGATGTCGCCTGCTCATACCATGTCACAATAAAAGACAATGAATCCGGCAGGATTGTATAGCACATATCCTTTGGCATCCTGCAAACAAAGAAAGTTACTAATGCTAAAAAAATTATATCTTATTTTCCCCTTTTCCCAAAGAGCAATGACGAAATTCTGTGGAAATTTCATCTCAAGCAGGTCAAGGTCGAATCAATACCGTACGCCCCAGGTACGTTAACACTTTTAGTTAGAACTCCACGTGAGATGTCTTTCTTTTTGCATCTACAGCATTTTCACTCCTGATTTGACGTCATCGAATAATTAAATGGGAAATCCTGCTTAAAGAATAAATATACCAACAAACAATACTCTCCTCCTTCAAGAAGGTATCGACGCGAAGGGGCTACTAAATTAGGGGCTATTTAATTAAAGTAAAAAGCATTTAAATTAAAAATAGTTCAAAAACATTAAGATTTAGCTTAGCTCTCTTATGTTGGCTTCACTCTTGAGGTTTAGCCCAACCCCTCGAACGTCTCAAAAATCTCAATAAAAAGCAATTTTCCTAATTTTACAAAATGTAATCGATTGTATTTGCCCTTAATATGAAAATCCTAAAAAAATATTCCCTTAGAAGTCTTGTTTGAAAAAGAATTAGAGGAGTTAAGCCATATGCCAAAGCCTAGCCTGAAGCCCGTATTATAAACACCTTGCGCCTAAGCGACTTGATTGTCTTAAAATGTCTTTTGTTGAATCTTATCAGCTTTCCAGAACGCCCAAAAACAATTTGATTTGAATTAATAATAAATTTAGGGGAAAGTGCCCATGCTTGATACCTTTGGAAGCTTTGTAGTGACTAATTTTCTATGTTTCACAATATATATGTGGCACATCGCAACCAAATTTTAAAAACTATGGGAAAGTGGCCAGATTTTAAAATATATTACGGAGTCATGTTTATAGAGAAACATAGGAAAAATTTAGTCATTATACGAAGCTTCCAAAGGTATCAAGCATGGGCACTTTCCCCTATAGAGAATTTTAAAAAGAAAACTCATAGACAAGTTTCAAATAAAATTACAAATGAAAATTGAAGGTACTTTTGATACCTTTTCCTTAGCTAATGGAATAATTTATGAGCATTCCAAACCACTTAATACAAATCAAATTTCAATTAAAAAGGATTTGTGCCGATTTTTGAAACAAAGTTCTTTTGGTCTAAGAACATGTCTTTTGTGGCATTATTCTCAAATTAAAAAGGGGTAGCAAAGCCTTTGCGAAGTACTCGAACTCATGACTTAGATACTATACCTTAAATGTACTTTCGCATAATTTACCGCTTATCGTTTCTCAACCGATTTAAACCGATTCATAAATCACTCAAACGATCCCACAAAATGGCTTTAAAAGTAATAAAATTGATTTTCACACAAAAATTAATTATTGGTTCATAACCGGTTCACAGACGTTTTAAACCGATTTATAAACCACTCAAAACATTGTCCAAAAGACACCTTAGAAGTAATTATATAATTGAATTTCGAATAAAAATTTATTATCGGTTATTAATCAGTTTGTATCAGTTTGTCATGAATTTCAAGATAAGGTAAGAGAAGTATGTATCGACCATGCACCTTATAGCGGCCAGCTTGCAGAAGAGGTCGACCACCAAGATAAAATGAATATTTAAAAATTACTAACTAGGTTTGCGTTTGTTCATATATAGGTAATCTTCTGAATTAAGTTTTTCGTCGACTTTTTAGGAAAATACAGTAGACTCTCTCTCATCTCAATTGGGCATTTGGGGCAAAATGTCATCCGGTTTATCGATAGATTTGGGCGTCAAAGCCTTTGTAAATTCCACAAAAAGCGCTCAATTATAAAGAATCACGATAAAATAGGAAGAACTACAGCGAATTTGAGCGAATTAGCTTCATAATTAAACGTGAAAATTGTCAACAAAATTTCTCGCCCGATTGAAAAAGAGCCGATTGAGTGAGAGTCTACTGTATAGTTATTCATATAATTTATTGACTCAATGTATCGTAGTCTTAATCAAAAAGTAGCCATTTCTCAAATTCTTATGATTATATACTAGAAAATATACTAGAATTTCAGTGACACAACATAAGGAATTAGGGTAAAGGCTCATAATTTTGGACAGTTTGCTTATAAGCATCTATGTTCCAAGCTTGAAGTGCGATATTTTCAATACTAATTGACTTTTTTTGTTACGGTCTTTTAAGAAGGGTTGTTTAAAAACTTGGCAAGCTATTTCTCGTCTTATTTTTAATAAAATTAGTCTTAATACGCTTAAAAATGAATTGATATGTAGAGGTGAATTTGACTCTTATTTTGGACAACTTGGTTATAAATTTGGACAACTTGGCTGTAAATTTGGACAGCCAATCCGCCTCAACAGAATGCCCATTGTTCTTCATTTCATGAACCAATCTTACCAAGTCCTCTTCCTGTTCATGTAAGGGAATCGTAGAATGTCACAAGAAGCCCGGAAACTTTCCATATCATTCATTAAAGTGACTTGACTTCGGTACTCCAAGTACGCGCGGATTCGCTCATTCCCTGGCCTTTCCGGGGGCCTTTCAAGGCATTTCTCGCTACATCTCTTTCGTAGAGATGATTCTCCTTTGTTTCCCCAGGCATTTGTCCAACCTAGTCATCACACAAGCTAAAACTTCACGAAATTTCGTGAGAAAAACACCTGTCTAAAATAAGGAGTATCACCTCACTACTGGTAAATGTCTTAAAAAATTTCCCATTTTTCACTTGAAAAATCCAATTTACAAAGCAAATCTCACTTCAAGTCAAATGTACAAATCACCACTAACGTGAATCAACGCAATATTCAATAAATATTCAATAATATCACACAGAAAAGGCGAAGAAACATTGTTAGTACTTCACCACAGCTAAATAAGACTGAAGTAAACACAAAGTTCTGTCATATTTCTCGTAAGCAATTGCTCACACTGAATTTTCAACAAAGCAATTTCAACTCAAATCATATTGAGAATTTTACGTATTTAGTGTTAAAATCTTCCAAAAAGAACAAATATTTAGATAGAATTCATTATTCATCAAATATTGAAATAAAAATCCATAATTTTAATCAATTTATTTTTAGTGTCCAATTTTATCCTCAAAGTATCCAAAATAAGAAACTGGACAAAATTATGAGCCTTTCCCCTATACCTTATTTAAATGATTTACGAATCTGTCTGAATGAAAAAAATACTACTCAATTATTCTACTTTTAGTATCAGAACACTTTTTAATTGTCTCGCCACGCATAATCAGAATTAATTTGTTAATTGAGAACAAGTACGTTTCGTTCCAAGTACAGATCTCATCGGCCATTTTTCATCGCATTTTGATGTCATTTTCGCGAGCAGTAAAGGTTATGTTTTTGTTGTGAAAAAGAATTTTCTCATGTGAATTTTGCATTTTATCAATGTTAAACATCTTGAAGGATGTCTTAGAAACTGCAATATTCAGAGGAAGAATGGAAAAATGTGCTGGATGCAAGGCTGGATGCCATGACGGCAGGTGAATCCTCTCTAAAACGTCTGTAAAGTATGGAGTGCCCAGAATAACCCTGAATGATAAACTTTCCAGAAGACAATCAAACGGAAAATCACTAGTAAGCTTGTACTAAGTAGAAAAAAAAATAATTTAAGTTTGTGGAGGATCGTGAATCAAACCGAAACTGGGTTTTTTTTCCTCAAGTCTAAGCTCCAGGATTGGATCAAAATATGGTGAAAAATGAGAAGATGCAGAGACACCCTTCACCAAAAATCTCCCTGGAAAGTGGTAAAAACTGGTCCCGATGGTTGGATTCTGATAAGGGGTGGATAACAGAGAGTGTTTTTTCGAGTTCCACGTAATCAATTAGAAAAATATTCAAATTTGTAATATTTATTTTAAAAAGGTTTTATTTTTCGGCCGATACCTGCTCCACTCCCGGCCGATATCTTCTTCATCTGCTTTCATATGGTCCGAACAGTAAAATATAATTTTCATCCAATGAAAAGCTATTCTGATTCATGAAAACATTTCTATAGTCCCCTTATCTAAATACGTCAAAATCATCAAAATAGATGAAATTATGGAACAAAAAACAGAATTTCCTCAAATAATAGTTCCTAGATGGAGATTTATTTTCCCAAAACATATAAAGATTAAAGTTATTTGCAAAAATTTCCATTGATTTTTTAATAAACTCAAAAAAATAGATTTTTCGAGAAAACTCTTGTTTTTTGAGTTCAAAAAACATTTGTTTCGGGATCATCCTTTAAACATCTTTGAGGAATGCTCGAACTCATGAAAAAGAGCAAATTTTGGGGGTATACTGGTTTACTACAGTTTAAATTGATTCATAAATTTAAAAAATCAATTCAGAAATAAATAAAACGCTTAAGAAAATCACATTTGAGAATGTTTTAAAATAAGTAACAAGAACACGGACAAATAAAAAAAGTAAAATCTAGAAAGGTATATCATTTACTTTACCGATGATCGATTGAGTCCATTGCAATCGGTTGGGAAACTTTAAAATTTTTCAAAAAATCCAAATTCATTCAACCAAATCGGTTGAAAAGTAGGCCATCTAAAATAGTTAGACTTTTTAACTTTCGAAAATTCGATATCGAAATGTTTGAAAAGAAAAAAAGACTGTCATAGATAATGTTATATAGATATGGGGGGATCGTCGAAGACCGAAAGTTGTTATCACTTACCGTTTGACCTCTAGTCATGTCACAATTTAAAAAAAAAAGTGGATTATATTACTGCTCTCTCTAGCTCCGAAAGTACGCACGCACTGATGTGACCGCTTTTACTCTACTACGTGACTAAAGGACGCACATTATTCATGCAATTCATTGTTCATCACATGGACGCAAGGAGCGATCTGGTCAAAGAACGAGTACAAAAACAAATAAATTAAATTATCTCGGTTACAGAGCAACCGATAAGATCAACTTCTGGGGCAGAATTATAGGACATTTTGTTCAGTATTTCACCCGTAAATCATCCTTCTGTCAGTTAATCTAAATTATCAATATAATCTCCCAACTTCAGTTCCCGAATTTGCACGCAAACGGAGTTTACTCACGTTAAGAATCTCACCTACAATAACCCGACCTAGGTTTACCTGCCCATTTTTTACTACTATAACCCGCATCTATCCTACTTTTGACCCTAATTTCTTTTTTATGACTTTCTCAAAAATTGAATAAATTTTGAAACTTAAAATTTACCTGCAATTCTAAATAAATAAAATTTGGTAAATGGAAACATTTAGGGGAAGGTTTTGAAGGTTCATATTAAAAAAGGAGTCTAAGATTTAAGATTTTTTACTGAATGCCACACACACCGAATCAATTATATCACTATTATCAGAAAAATCTCTTACTTATTGGGTTCATAATTCTGTCTCACAAAATTCATGGAAATCCTTGGATTTTCCTCTACAGGAAAATGAAAATGTAGCGGCATTTTTTACGAAGGTGCCCTGGTTAACTCAGCTTCGTACCGCTTTTTCCCACCTCTGTAAACCTCATATTCCCCGAAAACATTACATCGGGCACAAAAATTTGGTCATCACTACTTAGATGGAACTTTCATCTACTTGTTTTCACCATTTGTAGGAGGTATCACGCATTAAAATTCAATTTTAAGCTATTTTTCTAACACATGTTTTTGACATTCGGAAAACCATTTTTTCCCTGCATTCTGACAGCCAATTAAGAGCTTGATTAGGTATGATTCTCTCATAATCACACCTAATTTAATCCTCAGATTTTCTGTAACACCTCCAATTGGTCTTACAGAACATATTTCGGACGTAACTGATTTCAAAAATGACATTTCATGTGAAATGTGGGAATTTTCACTTTAAAACAAGGAAAATTGAATGAGAAATACTCAAAATACATCGAAGTGGCAATTAAAGAATCACATCTACCATAAACAGTCTAGTTTCATCACTGCACAAATCACAAAGTAGTAATCACACCTATTGTAATCCTTGTTTTTTTTTCTCTAACGTCTCGAATCTGTCTTACAGAACATTTTTTGAACATCAGTGATTCTTAGAATTACCAGTGATTAATTTAAAGTAAAATGTAAAAAATTCCGCTTGAAAACAAAGCAAATTGGATGAAAAATTCTCAAAACGCACCGCATGGTCAATGAAAGAATCACACCTACCATAAGCAGATTTAGGCTTAATGTTGAAAATTGTTTAATATCCCAATTTTCTTGTGAATTTATTCAGTGATGAATCAAATATCCCGAGCGGCGTGCACAGTGTGACCCAAAACAGTGGGGAATTCTCAAATTCGGTGGTCAGTAATTTTGACAGATGTTTTTACGAAGCTGCAAAATTCAATTTTCCCGAGCTGCAAGGGTGCCAATTTTTATGTATTTTCCTCCACCCACAAAAACGACTCCATTCAAGCAAAAGATTTTTACGGTAAATATTAACCCTGATAAACCCTCTATAACATGGAATAGTTGCTTTTTCGAAAAGACACTTGAAGTGTGCAAAAATGCATAAAATATTACACATCAGAATTACAAGTTTAGGCCCATTTTTTATTTTTGCCTTTTGGACCCAGGAAAAAAGGCCTAGGCTTCCAAGTTGGCAGGAAATGTGAGATGTAGGACTAGCTTTTAGATTATATGTCCATGGATGAAATTCATTTAGTAAATTGGAAAAAAAATCAACTTTTACGAAGCTGCAACATTACGAAGGTGCAAAACCTTCCCCCTATCTCGCATTGCTCTTCAAAGGAAACTATTAAATTTAAATCAAAGAAATTTGCAAGAATAAAAAAAAATCTTGACTTACCCACAAACTCTGTCCAGGGCGATTGATCGAATGATACCTTCGCCATTCTTCAGGTAGTGAACATTGGCATAGGTGGCTGAGTAGTCAGTCTCTTGGCGTGCAATCCTCGGCAGCACCTTTCCCCTCATCTCTATAAAGACACACCCAAAGTTATCCGTGTGAAAGATTCTCTTGCCAATGACAGCCGGAATGTCAATATCCTTATTGTTCCTCCTGACCTCACCGACTTTCGTCCAATTCTGCTGGTTAGTGAGAATGCTGGTAATCTCTGAGCACGTCCAGAAGGACACCACATCCATCTGGAGGATCAACAGGGACGGCCAAAATAGATGAACACCCTGAACATGCCCCAGAGCCTCATCCAAGACTTTCTGCTTTGGCTTCTCTGGTGTCTTGACCGTCTGAACAATCTCCACGGGATCATCATCATCCGTAAGGACAATAACCTCCGCAGATTTGACTGTATCCTTAACCCTGACAGATTTGGCAGATTGTTCCTGTTTGTTCTTTTTGTAGCGTTTCTGAAGTCTCTTAAGAAAATTCCTATCTGTATCACGGACCTTTCCACTCCTCAGGACCCCATTTGGCAGGGAGGAGCGTATGTAGTATGTATAGGTGGGCTTAAAGATCTTCTTATGAATTCTCTTTCGACTCTTCCGCAAACTCTTCCTACTCTTATCCCTTTCCCTCTTCACAGTCTTTTCACTAATACTTTTACACCCTTTGGAAATCACCTCTCCATTGAGTGGCTGATGACTGAGATCGTACACTTTATGCTTCACCTCCGAACTCTCTTCCTCATCCGATGCTGTAATTTGAATATAATTCCGACGATCCTTAATTGTCGTCCCATTTGTTTCTATGATGCTAGGAGAGATATTGGGTGATGAATTGATGGCATCTTTGGCAGTCACAGGACAAACCAGGGCTCCCTGTGTGATCAACTGAGGTGCCTTTTCCAACTCTGTCATCTTTGCTCGATGCTCCTTCCACTTCTTCCTAAAGCACACTCTGAGGGAGCGTCTATTGAGAAAGTCTTCACCCAAATCCACTGCCTTGGTGAATAAGGGCTTTGACGAGATGCCCAAGTAGTTATAAAATTCTTCTTTTCCCGCTGTTGTGGCCTTGGGTGAAGCCGGTACCTGCAAATTATCTTTCTAGCTAAGTTTTAGCTAAAGGTAAGTTGGGAATTTGTTTGTATTTTTTTTCTATAATCTCTGCAATTATCGGGGGTTAATAGGAAGAATTTCAAACTCCAAAATACCTGTAACCCCTGTGACAAGAAAACTTTACGGAGAAAAGGACATGACAGAAATGGGGTGTCGTCAAGTGTTAATGCATCCTAACTTTGCGAAATGCTTCATTCTCGTGAAATAAATCCTATGAAAATTCAGAGAAGTTCATTACTGAATTTTAAGCTGAGATACTGTACAATGTTTACAACCTCAGCCACTGCGGTCCGATCAGGCTGAAATTTGGTAGGAAAACACATATCGAAACCCATATAGGGGAGACCGGGGAGGTTGGGACACTTTTTCATGTTTTGACTTTGAGACACTATTCCAAAAAATCACGATAGTGTATTATACAATTTTATGCGGCCTATAGGATACTTATGGGTATTGACTTTATAAAAAGTACTCGATAGAACTTGGAAAACTGCTGAGTTTTCTTGGAGAAGATAAAACATTTAACTTTACGCTTTGTCCCAAACCTCCCCGATGTGGGGCAGTATGGGACGCAAAAGGGGATGTTTGGGACGCGTTTTTTCTCGCATAATTTGTATTACTGGAACACATTAATTAATTTTAAATACCAGATTAAAAATATTTCTGATAGAAATAAAAATGTTTCATCTTTTATTTACGCTTAGAAATTAATATCAATTTTATTTGTACAGTAGAGTTATTTAATGTCAATGAATTATTTAAAGTATTTTCTTCTTATTTTCCATCCACCTTTCTTTTCTTTTTTTATTCTAAATATTGCAATCATGATTATCAAATTCCTCAGGCGAGTAGATTTTCTTGCAACTTTTAGTTTTGAACTCATTGATGGATTCTTGTTTGATTTTACGACAACTGAATTGTACCTGTTTTCTCATTATTTCTCTGAATTAGCTCTCGCCTTGCCTTTTCTGGAGAACTTGTTCGAGAAATTAAAAAAAAAAATAGTTTCTAACTAGATTGAGCAAAGATAGAATATCCTCTGAGAAGACATTATTAATTCCCAATACTTTGATGGTTTAAATTGTCCTTGTACTTAGAAAAATCTGCCCCACTGGTAAAATTTGCACAAGAGGGAGATTTCCAGTAGAAACTGGGCATTACTCTTCATTTTGACAATAAACAATTGCATACCACCTACGATCTTGTCGAAAATCAACGTCCCATTCATCCCCGGTCAGGTGTCCCAAACATCCCCGTGTGTATAGTTTTGGTATTTAAAACCTTTTTGTAAAAAACAAGAGCGTATAATCTCTGAAACTTTTATAAAAAATATGTTCCCAGATTACACTGCTACCTAATGAGATAAAAAAGTTTTGATCATATATCGCTGATATAAAATACAAAGAGCAAAATTGAGACGTCAAAATATACGATTTTTATCAATTTAAAAAAAAAATTCATAGAATTAAAATAATAAAACTGAGGATAACCATTCTTTTAATCAAGATACATCTTAATATTGCCTACGATACAGTAATGGTTAAATCCCATTTATTTCAAAAATTAATTGAAAAAATCGCCTTATCCCACAGTACTCCTGTCCCATGCCTCCCCGGTCTCCCCTAGATCATTAAATGGTAACCATTTAAAATCAATTTTTATAGGCGTCTGACCGTATCTCCGTGATGAAAATGCTTCAGGAGAGAGATCAGTAAGAGAATAATCATGCGGTTTTCTGTTTTTGTTCTGTTTCTGGGAACTCAATGGGTGAAGTGGTAGAGCACTCGCTCTATGATGGAAATGTCCCAGATTCGAAGACCATTTAGGTCACAAGGAATTTTCCTGGCGTATTCGAATTGAATTCAATCAGCTTCATTGCACTTGATTCCACGGGCATGGAACTGACAACCTCATCCAGTACAAGAAAAAAAATAATAATGCATGTCTAGAAACTCCCTTGCGGGAAGGCCTTGTTCCTCCATGGAATGTTGTGCCAGCATTAGGGGAGACTGGGGCAAAAAGTCACAAAACGGATATTTTACTTTTTTACAAGCTACTCGAGCGCTTCAAAAATTTCTACAACTTTCTGAAAGTAATATTCCTCTATTTTGTAATGAAATACGTATATCGAGCCAATTTCTAAAAGATAATTTTGTGACCATTCTCAAAAATGCTGGGGCAAATAGTACCAGACATGGGGTATTATCATATTTTGATTCGCTTCATTACGGGCTTCTGTAAATTTGAAAAATACCTAAAGGACATATTTTCATAGATGATGAATAATTTTATTTCTCCCTCTGCAAACTAGTGCTTAGGGAGAATTTTCATAGAAAATTTATTCATTTACACTTTTGTAAAACACCGTTTTCTCTGCGAGAAAAGTGAGAAAACGAGAAAAGCGCTTTTCAAGCTATTTTAGAAAAAAACACACAAAAGACTGCAAATCGTTTGACCAATGCAAACAACAAGCGGCGAGACATGATAATGACGTTTCTTTTCGCCGTGAGACATCAGAAATTGCTACGCTTTTTTGTTACTTTTTGCTCCATACCTTTTGTTACATTTTACCCCAAGAGGCCATTTTTAATTAAAGGATTTCTGGAGAAAAGAACTTTTGTGAAATTCTAAAACAGATAGCGGATTCGTATTAAAAAAATCCAAATTATTTAGAAAATATTCACCAGTGCATCAATTTTGGAAAATAAGTAGGTAATAATTGTTATCTTCTGCAAGGCAAATATTTCAAAAATAGGGCTAAAAATTTCGATATTTTTAATTTTCTAAATTCCTTGTTGGAATTCTAAGAAACTTACGACATTGAAGAAGGTCTATGGAGATTATCTACAGAAAAAAAATTTGAGCCGCTATCTTTTTTACCTCGGAAGATATTGAATTTTGAATTTTTCGATTTGTGACTTTTTGCCCCAGTCTCCCCTATTATTATTATAATTTTCTGTTTTAAGAAAAGTTGAGAGTTTAAAATTTATTTTTTTTTCAATATGGATCGAACCCAAATTTTAGTACCTTTGTTATAGCACATCCTTAGATATTTTGGGCAAAAATTCTTTGTTTGGCAGTTCAAGAATAAATCTTAAATGTTTCCACAGGGGGTCTATCACCGTTTCCCAGAGTGTACCAATATTTTCGAGATCGAAACCAGTGATAAGGCCAGATAAGCTTATGGTAGCTGAGATTCTTTACAGGTGACCTCGAAATGCGTGCAACTCGGGGTGCTTGCAACTCGGAATGCGTGAAAATTCGATTGTGAATTGAATTTTGGGGGTAAAGAATCGCGTCGAGCCAATTTTATCCATTTCGGTGGCCGATAACCGTTTGCTCGACGCAATTCTTTACCCTCAAAAATCAACTCACATTCGAATTTTGAAGCATTCCGAGTTGCACACACTCCGAGGTCACATGTAACGAATCTCAGTTACCATTAGCTTATCTGGGGTTATCACTGATCATTTTCTATTTTAAATAGTCTTAGTGCAGAAGGTCAAGGAAAGAGAAAAAAGCTCATTAAAATTGGTTAATAAGCATTAGAGATAAAGTCCGGTCCATTTGGATACAGCTTACTATATCCAAATATAGGTCAGGGTACAGTGGATTGCAGTAGGGACGGATGGGACCCATCGCTAGAAAGATTTCGATCTCAGATACATTATATATAGTAAAATTTCATAGAAATCGCTTTATAAACACCGAAAATATGGTCCAGTCAAGACATTTTCGATTATAGCTCAGGTCAGTGAACATCGAGGGAAGACTGCGACTCACCGTCGGAAAGGTATCGACCTCAGCTACAACATATTAAAATTCAAAGAAAAAAAGCATGGTCTAGTTTTCGAAATATTCAAAATCGAAATGTCGAAAAACGATTGTTCGATTAATCAGAACTTCAATTGAATCGGATATAGTTGGGGTGTCGGTAGGGTTGTAGTATTCTACGAAAGCTGTCCAAAACACCAAAATTTTTCAAATTCTGACAATTAGGACCGGAGCTTAACCGGAGATTAACTTTTTTTAATCGAACGCTCTTAGGCCTAACTAAACATACTAAAATTTGAGATCGATCGATGAAATAGAGGCTGAGTTATTGAAAAAACAATTTTTGGTGGTGTTTCAAAATGGCGAAAAGGGGTGGAGGGTGAGGGTGGGTCTGACATCACCACCTTTACCAAAACATTTATCCTTTACCAAAAACCGCTTGTCGATATCTCCTTCCGTTCTCTCTCCAGAAGCTTTTGTACTCCGTACGGGACGGGAGGGACCGTCCACGAAAATCGATTTTTATTTTTAGCGAAAATGATTTTCATGATCCATGAGATTTTGGATTTCACCTGTGACCACAAAAGCTGAGATGGTAAAGAATCTCAGCTATAAAATACACGTTTTGACGGTAAAAAAAAGCGGTAAAGCGGTAAACGGTAAAAATAAGTTTGTTCTGGTAGTGTTTTGACCATTGACGTACATATGTTTCATTTGACGTTTATTCGGTTTCAACGATTCTTGCACGCCTCTGATTTAGTCATTGCGAACCATCGGATCGTACGAAGCATGGGCACTTCCCTCTACTATGTCCATATTGAAGGAAATTACCTTCGTTTGTGTAGGAAAAACTGTCGAATACTTATGTACATAAATTTCTCTAGTGTGTAGAAGCCATAAGATGTAGAGATCCCTGGTTTGAGACACGGATCAGTCTAAGTCGCTGTGTCTAAATGATTGAGCGATGTAATTTTCGGCTATATATTTACCAGCTATATTATTCCCGGCTGAACGGATCAAGCTCTGTAATTAACAATCGCAACGAAATTTGGTTGCGGACGAGGTATTCCATCAAAAGATGGCGAACCCGGGCAACCCATTATAGACTACAAAACTCTTCCAATACGAGAATGATTCAAAACTGACGAATATATCGCTCCTTGGAAATTACAAGGGGTCAACTCACTTTTTTGCGATTTTGAGATTCTAATGCACTTTTAGAAAGACTATTTAATAAATTTTTAGATGATATAAGTCATTAAATTTTGTTATTAGAGAAGTTTTTCAAAATTTTAAGCTTTTTGATTACTTGCATAATTTTGTCTGAAGTAAAGGGGCACTAAATATATTCATCGTTCAAATTTTTGTGAAACAGGGGACTAATTCAAGCAAGTTGATCCCCAAGAAGCTAACTCAACATAAAAAAAAACACATTTTGAAAGGTAAAAATATAAAAGTTTCGATGTTTATATTAGTGCTCATACAAATAGAAAAGAAATAAATTGTTTTTGTTCAGTTATTAAATTGAGATACTTATTTACACAAAGGTGAATCTTTCATGCTGTCTCCTGAAAAATGGCCGAAATTTAGTTGGTCCCTTGTAATTTCCAAGGATCGATATAAACTTAAAAATTCACTATAACCGTTCCTTCTCAAGATCAATCAGTAATCAGCTCTTTAACTAAATGTTTGAATTTGGTTAATTCAAGCCCTAGTTAAGGCTTTCCCGGTCAGACGGGTTTCTTAATTTAATTTCGAATCTACAAATTTCGAGCATTCCGCAAAGCTGAAAAGGCTTTGTCGTCCCATTTGAAAAAAAAACTTACTTTCAGAGACGTTCCTAAATTAATATATTATTTAAAATACTTTAAGAATAAGAATAATAAAAATAAAATATCCCTAATACAAAATATTCAAACGAAAAAAAATTGATAAAATGTATCAGAAAATTATTTTTAAATATTTTGAAAAACTGAAAATTAATTCTTACAACACAAAATAAAAAATAAGTATTAAAAAAATGATAATTTCCCACAAAATTTTTACTGAATAATATGGACTTAAAATTTGTACGCATAATTTTTGACCCAGTCTTTAGGTCTACGTGATAAGCAATATGCAATGTGATTATGCGACCCCTAGCTTAATCCTAACTTTGAATCAAATATAAAAGGTTCCTGGGTAACTCTTGGAATCGTGGGGGCGCTTCCCGGGGACAGCCCCATAAATACAAGTGATGCAAGCCTTCAAACAAACCTGAAATATCCGGTAGGGCGTCTTTTTCCCATAATCTCGTCTCAGCATATTGTTAGGCCTGTCGCTCTGCACAGTCCAGCACTCCACGGGAGACTTTCCTGTGCTCTCTCCATTTTCTAGGCCATTTGGCGAAGGACTCAGCAAGGACCCTGTCTCCTCTTCATTTTCACTCGAACTCGAGATTTCAATGACATTCCAGCCGGTTTTATGCACAGGACTCTTCTTTGGTGGGCCCGGAGGTCTCCAGTCATGTTCTACGCGTCCTAAAAGTAACCCAAAAGCAAGGATTCATGAGTAAATGTCAGGATTTAAGGATCACAAAAACTTGCCATTTTCTGTATCCCTAAGATCACCAAGTCCATTTATATTGTGTTCCACTGGGAAACTCTCTTCTCCCTTTATCATTTTCACGGTTTATACACTTTCTTGGAATACTTTTTGTACACACTATCTGTAGGAGTTTTATTCACAAGAAAAAAAACACCACTCAAATCCTTCCCGGATAAAAACTATTTTGCTCATAAATGCCACCAGCGCATTCTAGCGACAACTTCTGTTGTAGAAAGAACTCACTAGCGCGCCTAAGCGGAATTTTGCTGAAAGTGCCGCTCTTTAGCAAAAGAAAAACAAATATTTGCATGTCTATTTGCACGGGTTTTTATCAGTGAATAAATAGTAAAAACATTACTCAAGTGAACAGAAAATAGAATAGTATTATTTTCGATTAAAATATTGCAGTGTAAGAGAAGATAAGGTGACTTTTTTCTTCTGCATGGGAAACGTCATCCACGGGGTATTACAGGCAGTGCCAAAAATATGCGAACGCAATTTTATATTTTACATTTTGATTCAATATCTTTATTTTTTTTATAAAAAAAAATTAATAATTTCTAAATTGTCAGTCTATCCAAGAATTTTAATGAAATATTATGATTAGCAGAAGAAAGTATAAGGTAAAGTATCCTATGTCGACCACTTAAGGCGATCTTTTGAGAAAAACTTATGAAAAAACAGTTATAATTTGTCTTTTTTGATAGGGGTTTTATCTAAAATTATAGAATAGATCCTTATCTATCTTATGGTGAACTTCATTTAGATATAATATAATTTTAAATTTAAAAAAAATTAAACTGTTTTAAAAATGCGATGTGTTCCTCTGCTCGACCACTCTGATATCAGAGTGCCTTTACTCGACCACCTGGGGTTCCTACTCGACCACCCATTTTTTCTAAGAAATTAAATAAAACACAAAACTATAAAGTCATGCATTTAACTTGGCTTTCTAACACTTCATGAATAACGCTTAAAATTAAGTCAATCATTAATATAAAATAGGAAAATTCAGTTTTATGAATTTATTTAAAAGTAGTAAAACATTTAACTGAAAAAGCTCCACTTCCTATGATTCGTCGACAGGTCGAATTGAGGAACATTATATTTGAAATGCACTTTCAATTTTAAGACCTTAAATTTAATGTTTAACTTAATCGTGGAACTAAAATTTTTGCACAGAATAAAGATAAAGTCCTCAACTTGCGATTAGACTCAAAATTTGAATTCTCAAGTTATCTGTAAGGATAATAATTGAAATAATTCCTTAAGAAAACAGTTAAGAATATCAATAAGAATGCCTTAAATTGAAGAAAAATTGCGAATTTTTATTAAAGAAATATTTTTAACGCTTCGTTTAAGTGCTTTTCTCAGTGTTCTATGGTCAATTTCTATGATATTTTCACTGATTTGTATTAATTATGAAATAACTGACCCTATGATGTTAAACTTATTTGCCAAATATTATTACAAATGTAAATAATTTGAATAAATATTTCGCCTGGTCGACCTGAGGAACCTAGGGTGGTCGAATAGAGAGGCGGTCGAATAGAGGATACTTTACCTTAACTTAAGAATGTAAAATTAGAAAAATTAAAATATCAACTGAAATATTTATCTCTTAAATTAAGAGATCAAAGAGCAATGGTTGAAAGAAGTAGCTCACCTAAAATAAAATAATGATTTTTCACATATTTTTAATTAATAAATACAAATACATAATTGTATGCAAGAAAACTTAAGAATTCAACGAAAAATAGTCACACTATTTCTAAAATTTTAAAAGTGTATGATTTTTTTGTGATTATTGCGTACACGGTAAAAACTTTTAGACACTGACCAAAATATTGGAACAAGTTTTCCTTGGAACAATTTTTTTTTGAAATCGATTTGCATCTAGAAAAGAATTTTTTTTGTTCCAAAAAGTTTTCTTTATAGTTTTGTTATGAAATGCAGTTACAATTTTGTTAGAGTTTTCCTTTGGAACCGTTTTGATACAGTGGAATGTCTACAAATTCGAGTTGAATTCGTTTTATACAAATTCGTTCCTGAAAGTTGGAATATAATTTGTTGCACTCGGCTGTTTTATTCCCACTCTCAGGAACAAATTGGTCCATTTTTTTTATAACAATATCATTCCTACATCTGTAACATATTTGTTCGAAAAATTTTCGGTGTCCCCGTAGACGAGCTAATTTGTGGAACGAAATTGTTACTCATATGGGGAATCTTTTTGTTCTCATTGTCGGGAACAAATCCGTGTAAGTGATTTCGTCTTACAGTTAAGGCCTATACTTCAGTCGCGATGGATTTCGGTGGCAAAAGTTCATAAGGAACATCAAATAAAAATCAACTTAAGAGTGTTTTATACAGACGCGTGCATGACGAAATCATATGCGATTGCTGGCAGCAGGAGAGGAAGGGAATCTCGAATTAAAAAAGTGAAACCATGTAGCACGAAACGTCGCTTCGGTGACGGTTGACTGAGTGTGAGAGGAGGGATACGATTTTATACTAGACGAGCTTTTTTTTGGAACAAATTCGTTACTAATATTGGATATCTTTTTGTTTCTCCTAGAAGATACAAATTTATTCCAAAAATTTTCGGTGTCCATGGACGAGCTAATTTTTGGAACAAATATGTGCCGAAAGTTTTTACCGTGTAGTGTTTGTCAATTAGATTTCTTTTGAATCATAGTTTTTTTTTACTTCTTGAACCCCACGGAGGGAGCAGTATATAATCCCTCGAATTTTTCACCCCCAAAATTTCCACCTTCCACCCCTCAAAATTTCCACCTTCCACCCCCCGGAGACCACTTTTGTCAACAAATTTTCACGTATCAGACGAGTTCTGAGAAATGTCGTCACGCTGTTTGTCCGACTGTCGCCAGCTCTAGAGGCCAAACGGTAAGAGATAGCGACTTGGGACATTCGGGGGACCCCCCATAAATCGACTCAAGGATCGTTAACATGCCCTTTATTTTTCCCCCACCCCTCCCCTTCCCCACCAAAACCATATTTTTGGGATTTCTCTAAAACGCGTCGTGTGATTTTTTTCTTTTTTGTATATGTTTTACAGATTACTCAGGCGGATATTTGACCTCGTGTGAAAATACTGTTGAATCATTCCTAATAATAGTTTTTCAAGGTCAAAGGTTAAAAAGACACTAGAGAGTGCATTTATCAAGCGAATGGGGTCATGTTTGGGGTCGTTGGAAAGGTCTTGGAATTTCCGACAAAACTGAACCGGTTCCAATCGGTTTTGAACCGGTATTGGACCAGTTCATATTTTAATTAATTAATTAATTAATCATTAAGCGCATTTATCAAGCGAATGGGGTCATGTTTGGCCTCGTTTGTTAAGTTATTTTGCGTTGCTCACGTTTATTTCCAAAGAAAATTAAAAGCTAAAAGAGAGCTTTGTTTTAGTTCTTGTTGTTCATTTGGCTTAAGTATATTAACAGTAATTTTATGAAAGAATCCTCTTATAGTTTTTTTTTTACATTTACTTTATCCGAAACACCCTGTTGGTCTAATTATTTTTAGCTCGTCACCTCACATTGAGTACTGATAACAGCAATATAAATTTGGAGATCAAACACGGAGAAATTTTCCCAGTCAATTCTCTTCTATTGGAGGAGTTAACAGACAACAAATAATTCTTTACGTATTTGGAAAGTGTGAATATGGCGCTAAAATGGGGAATTGTGACTACAGGATTCATTGCACACGATTTCGTAAATGCTCTGTCCAGTCTTCCGGCAAATGAGCATGAAGTTGTGGCAGTTGCAGCGCGAAATAAGAACAAAGCTGAAGAATTTGCAGCTACTCACGGGATTCCGAGGGCATATGAAGGTTACGAATCAATTGCAAAAGATCCAGAAGTTGGTAAGAATTTGCAATAATCCTCATGATTCCCAAAGACTGATGGCCCTTGGGTGAATATTTCTAGAGGTCGTCTATGTGGCTGCCCTCAATCCCAATCACTATGAAATTTCTAAGCAAATGCTTGAGCATGGGAAGCATGTTCTTTGTGAGAAACCTTTGTGTATGAACGAGAAGGAAGCCAGAAAATTGATAACTTTTGCGGAATCCAAAAAGCTCTTCCTAATGGAAGCCATCTGGTCGCGATTCTTCCCCAGCTACCGATACCTCAAGCGTCAGATTGAATCTGGAGCTCTGGGGGATATCAAAGAAGTTAATGTAACATTTGGCTTCCATCTGGACAGCGATAGGGTTCAGAAAAGAGCACTGGGAGGAGGAACAATTCTTGATCTTGGAGTGTACACCATTCAAGTAAGCCAATGGGCTTTCAGGGAACCTCCGAAAGAGATCAAGGCTACAGGAAAGCTAAACGACGATGGAGTGGATATAGAGACGAAAAGCGAACTAATTTACAGCACTGGAGTGGCCAAGATTCAAACCAGTGCCACTAAGAAACTCAAAAATGAGGCAGTTATTATTGGAACAAAGGGACAAATCACGGTAAGTCCTTTCAATATTTCCACTACTATTGGAATAATTCAATCATTTATAGATTTTAGATTGGGCTCAGACTTTGCTAAAGATATTTTTCGGTTTTTCGATAACGAAATGTTAATCGTAGTATTATAGCTATTATAGATTCTGTCCGAGCGGTGACAGCTAGAGTTTCTCCGACGAAAAACATTAAAAAAAAATCGGTTTCAAAAATCAGAGAAAAGATATTTTTACTTTGCCGAAACTTCTATACTTTGCCTGAAAATTTAGAAAGAATAGAAAGCAATTTACCTTTTAGCCGAGACACTTTTCAAGAATCAAACTCCAACTGCGAAAACACTGAATAGTTTCAGTAAGTTAAGCGGTACTGTGCAATCTTACTGACTCAAAAAACATAGGTTCGAAATTACTTTCCATATTCTGCAGCCACGATTATGGTCGCTGGACTTCCCGGTTACTTTTGGTCCGGTGACCTTTAAATTTAAGACGAAGGGGGACGGCTACAGCGATTAAAACAGTACCTTCAGTGAGGCACTTCATCATTTTGCCAATCCCCCATTCGTCGATTTGTTACCCAGCAGTGCTGGATGACCCCTAATCTTTGTCCTCCTGGGGCTAATAATGGTCTTACAGTACTCCAGTCGCTTAGTAAAATACTACTAAGTAATCGAATAAATAATAAAATAAATAAATAATTAAAAAATATATAAACAATTAAATAAATAAATAGTAAATTATTAAGAAATAAGAGTGTATATGGCTCTATTCACACATGTGACTGTGGCATGCAACAATTAAATTCCTCTCAAAAAAGTAGGAAGACAGTTAACATGTATAAAAACAGTACATAGTTGTACACAGTACACATGTATAAAAACACAACTGGAGATGATCTTGGAGGTGTTATTGAGGACTAATCGTCCCGAGGTCTTGATCGTCCATCATAATCCATGAATTCGTAATACGTAAGGGCCTTGACAGACCTGAGGATTAGCCGAAAGACGGCTTAGCGTTACCCGTCAAATCATTGCTCTACCTGCCGATTTTACTCGGAGGTTTTTTTGAATTTTAACGGTATATTCTAGTACATTCAGAGAAAATCTGCAGATTCTCGGCAGAATTTCTCCCTAGAAAATCTGCATAACCTCCATTACTTCACAAAAATATTGTTGATTTATGAAGAAACTGTAGAAGTTATAAAGAAAATTGTATGCTCTGCTTAACAAGCATTACCGAGTACACGTTTTAGATAAGTAAAAAAACTGCGAGCAAAAATACTAATTTCTTAAAAATCGCCAATCGAATGATACAAAAACAAGAAATTTTGGTCGACACTCTGTTTAAAGTTTTCACTTCACTTTTCTCTACTTGTAACACGGCGTCGCAGAATTCTTTATTTTATATAAACACCGTGATATCACTAAGAATAACTCTATAGAATTTTGCAAACTTCAGTGAAAAATTTTTCCATCTCTTCTGACACATCTTGTCTGGAAAGTCTGGAATGTAGAAAAAATCTACAGAATATCTACAGAAATTCGTCAGAGATTCGTCAGAAAATCTGCCGAAATATTCTGACGAATTTTGTCCCAAGCCCAAATAAAATTCGTAAGAATATCTACAGAATTTATCTGCAGATATTCTGTAGAGGTGTAGATTTTCTCTACAGAAATCTTAAAGATATCTGCAGATATTATTTGACGGGTATTATATTCGAAATACTGGTTAGTCATTATTTCCATCATTTTCAACTAAGTCGTCTCTCGGCTTAAGTCATAAGTGTGTCTAGGGCATAACTATGGAATTACGAAGGGCAATCAATGACATGGCATGCGCCACTCGTTTCGCAGCTATCCCAATCCCAAGATGCTGGAGCGATTGCATTGTTGTTGACGGGATTGTTCCTCTTGTGCCAACAACAATAGGTAGCACCCCCCCCCCCCCGGGGGCCACTCCGAACCTTTGGGCTAAGATAAGATAAGATTTTGCCAGGGGTCAGTTCTCCATTTCAGATATTCCGATGCATCCAAGCCACCAATTGGGCCCCTTATGCTTCCCCACTCCTATTCTATCTTATCCCCCGATACGGGTAGCCGCTCTATATCACAGCTCTGTGAGCAGTCAGTGCCGTTACTATATCACAGCATCCCTTCTCGGTGTGTGTTTGGGATCAGTGACAGCGAATATTTGTATCGACTGAAGTACCGCTTTCATGTCGAAACTCGTTTTTGTACCAGCCTCTATTGTTTAGGCGGTTCACTTTTTTGTCAATATGCACCATTGACATTACTATTCATTCATTCACTGGACGAATTTAAAGCCGATATGGCATGAGAAATCTTTTTCTGCTGCTGCTCAGCTTTGAACCCCAGACCTCGCAGTCATAGAGCTACTACTCTATCCACTGACCCACTCGAGGCCCCAACCTAACATCGGCTAACATGGGCACCAAATGTTTGTATTTTTCTATCTTATCGATCCGTCCGTCAGCGAGTCCCGTCCCGTCCTCGTGGCGGACTGTAATGTCGAGTCGACCACTCGGAGCCCTCCCCGATTTTGTATAATCAGGTCGGGTCTGAGACGGGCCCCCGACGGTAAATCGATTGGTGTTTCTTTTATTATCACAGCCTCTGGATCAGTTCGGGCAATTTCGGAGACGACAAAATCCCGAATCTTGTCATGGCGATGAATTCGTCTTCTTTTTGTGTAGGTACACATTCCAAGGATGTGACCCAATGTCTCCAGCATCGAGCCGCATCTTCTGTAGTTCACATTGGGCTGTGGGCGAAATCTGTTTAATGCCACACGATTCCCCAATGTATTTGAGCACATTCTTAAGGCTGTAAGAAAGCCGCTCGGCTTCAGCAGCTCCCGCCGGAAGAGCCAGCTGTTGCCGAGCGAGCTCTCCGTGAAGGCGGCTGTGGCAGACCCCTGAGACTTGCTATTCTTCCATTGAGTTAGCATTTTTCGCTTTGAATTTTCTTTAAAGGCCTCTAAGTCCTGAGCCGAGGAAATAGGCCAATTAATGCGCTCAGAGTTGGCTATTTTTCGTAGTCTTGCTTCCAGGCCCCCCTCCATTACCAAACCTCGCATTACGGGGTCATCCGCCTGGAGAAACCTCAAGCCCGCCTTCAGAGTGGCCGATATAACAACAACCTCAAGTTGTGTTACACCGAGACCCCCATCCCTCTTACTACAGTATAGAAGACCGTCTACCACGCTTATCGGCTTATCGGCAGGTGTAAAATTTCTTTAATGGCTATCCTTATAGTGCAGTGCCATCAAGTCGTTGTAGTGTCGTCTTAGAAGGAGCGGTCAGAGTGAGTCGATATAAATAGTGTGGAATTATGTATTGTATACTTTAATTAGGTTGAGCTTTTGGTGTGGCTTTAAAGGGAGTTTTTTCACTCTTTGCAAACACTCTTTTAACTCTTCCTGCATTCCTGCTAACTTGATACCATCCCAAGGCGACACTTGCATTCCCAGGTATTTCAAAGAGGATCCTGGGTCCGTGTATGGGATAGTTTTCCCGGATTGAAGTGAAATATCGGGGTCCTTCAAATACCAGGTTAGCAATAGACTCTGGCTTATTCATTCACTCTTCGTCGGGGTGATATAAAATAATTTGTATGTGAAATTTTAAAATTTGTCATCACTGTTCACGTTTTGAACGTTTTTGTTAATACAAATGTGCTCTAGATGCATTTCATTATAGGTTTCAAAAGAGTCACAATATGGTGAAGAATTACAGAAGACTGCAAGTACACGTTGACAAAAATGCACGATAAATCAAATTTTTTGAACTTGTGAAAAATTAAAGGAGAGTTGCAGATGTGCATCTTACAAAATTGGAAAATAGACCCTCTGTTGTATAGGATCATTGCTTGAAAAACTGTAAACCAGAACGCTAAAAATTCAGGGCAAATATTGATTCGGTCAGGATTCACATTTATAAAACTCTCTTGCGCTTCTTCCTTAATTTAAAAAAAAAAATGGTATTTCAGACGGTTTGACGTATTTAATGATGCACAATAAAAAATGAAAATGTTTTTTTCTAGCACTTGCTGTTCTCAAGTGTTTCCACAAAAAATCGGCTTTACTTTGTGTTGGTTCCTTCATGACTGCTTTGGTGGTTAACACGACAGACTGGGGAAAATAATCGAGACAGGAACCAACACAAAGAAATATCGGTAATGCAGATGCACTTGAAGAAGATGCCTGGAAGATGTCCCTAAAAAAGAACTATATTAATGTTGATTAGGTCACATTAGGAATCTTAATTACCACAAACTATCCTTACTTATCACTGAATTTTTGTGTTAAAATCGTTAAAAAAAAATTTCATCTTGCAGCTGAATGACACATTCTGGTGTCCAATTTCCCTAACGGACATTGATGGAACTGTAAAGACTTGGCCTCTGCCAAACGGTAAGGATCCCCATTTCAACTTCCTCAATAGCTGTGGGCTCCGTTACGAAGCCGAAGAGGTCAGACAGTGTATCAGGGCTGGACTTTTGCAGAGTGAACATGTTTCGCACAACGATAGCCTCGTCATTGCGAAAATTGAAGATGAAATTCGCCAACAGATTGGTGTGAAATACGATGCAGATGAACAGTAAATTGATCAAATACTCTTTGAGAGAAGGAAAAATGGTGCTGAATTGGATTATTTTGAAGTGCTTTTGAATAAAATAAACGAGTTTCCATTTCAATCTCTTGTGATCTATATTTTTCCATTAACGAAAGAGAATTCGTCGGAATTCGCGAAATTAACAGATTGCATAAACCAGGATTTTCAACTCAGGTAACATGGGTGTACCCAGCTAGATTAGGTGCAGGGAGAACAGCTGCCTCCCCCCCTGCAAAACAAAGCTGCTAACGAATAATCAGAAAAAAAATTGGTCAAAAAAGAATTAAAATTGGTCATTAGAAAATAAAAATTCTAATCAAGATGCTCCTACAATTAATGCTAATGCAAATGAGATATTTTTAGTTGATCATAATCTTTCAGCCCAGAATTCTGTTGGATTTGGATTTGACTGTTGCTCTACGGGCTGGGAGCTGGGAGAGAGAGTGGTACGCCATATTGAAGAAGATATATAGAAATATCAGTAAGGCTTTATTTTCTCACTGCTCAAGCCACAAACTAAATCTTGTAGTCAATGATGCAAGTAAACTAACAGAAATAAGAAACACAATAATTGCAACAATTAAAAATACAACCTCCTTCTTATGAAAATCAGCAGCCCGTAGGAATGGTCAATTCGGTCATGGAAACTATGCTGCAAGAAGATCTGCCTATTAGTTGCAGTCGCCAGTAACTAAGCCAATTTTTATCATAAGTTTAGTCATGATTGCTAAATATTCTGCGATTTTGAAACCCGTCGTCGCCAACGTTTTCCAAGATAGAAGTATGGATTTTATAATGATGAAAAAGCACATCGGTAGAAGAATCATGAACAAAGTGAGCATGTCGCCGAGCATGTCTCTAAATTCTAAATCCTTAGAGGAGAGCATATGAGAGGAATGCAGTGTAGATGGGACAAAGCAAAAGCGAGAATGTTTTCTTCTGGAAACTTTACATTTGAAGAGAAAACTAGGGAGTCGAGGTACGGTGTGATTAAAGAACTTCTCCATTCATCGAACTCTCAGGTGGTGGGTTATTTCTGTACGTTTATTTTACAGTGATTTGAGGAATGACTAACTTAACCCAAACTTTTGCCCTAGACACACTTACGACTTTATCCGAAATACGGCTTAACTCTTTCGCGTCATTAGGGTCATATATGACCCGGGGAAAAAACAATTTTTTTTGACGATTTACATTAATTGAAATCTATCGGTTTGTGCACGACATCATAATAGAAGGATGTAAGATTCTTGGCTAATTTTCTCAAGACTCCAGATATTCAGGAAAAGAAAATATTTGAGATCAAAAATCACTAATTTCGAACTCAATTTTCCAGAAAAGAGTGTAGAATTTTCCGGGTCATATATGACCCTACTGTCTCCAAGGGTAACAGTGTTTTCGTCCCAAACCTATAGCGAAATGTAGTTGGGACATTGTTTTTCTTTGTAAAATGCAGGTGGAACATCTTGCTCCTGGACATTTCATCTTATATCTGATGAATTATAACATATTTTGCAATATTTTAGAGTATTCTGCAAGCGTCTCATATTGTGCAATTCTACTGTGTGTGAATAAATATGTGGATAAGTATATTTTTGCCAAATACCACTCAAAATATTTTTACAGTGACAGTTCAAGGGATTACCAGGAAGATTCCTTGAACACCAGGAGTACAGTGTTCATCAAAGCAATCCAGTTTGCCATGGTTTTGGCCAAATTAATAACTTCAAGCAAAAAAACTCTTAAAAAGCCCGTGATAGATTTTGAAAATGGTATGTACACTTCCCTTGAGGACAATAGGGTCATATATGACACGGGGTTTTTCCGAGTTTTGACGCAATGGAAAATTTTTTTCCTCTCTGAACTATTATATTTGATCATAAAGCATTAGGAAAACTCAATTTTACATGAATTCATCTGCTGAATAAAAGTGTGACGCGAAAGAGTGAATTAAACATGTGAGAAGTTGAAAAATTGTTTGCAGAAAAAATGGGAAAATTCTGATCACAGATAAAACATCTCAGTAAATAGAAGAACTCAAGAAAGATCACAAAATAGGGAATATGACGGTGAAAATAGATTAACATGGAGCTTGGAATCAGTGCAAAGCATTTAGTCAGAGACAAGTAAATGATATAATGGGATAAAAAAAAAGAAAAAGTTAGCATAAAAACTTCATGGAAAAGTAAATCAAGACATATAAAGAAGACATATACAGTGCCCGCTTCGTAATCCGGATGATTGGGAGACAATTTGACAGATGTCCGCTTCGTAATCCGGATGGATTTTTTGAATTCGTTTAACGTTTTGAAAATGTAACACAAGGTTTTTTTCCGAGAATTAGAATAAAAGTTTTAAAGAAGTTTAAAAGGACAAAATTAGAGAATTCTATGCTATTATACTTCATTTATTGAACAAAAACTTCATAGGATAATTCATTTTCATTGCTGAACACACATGCATACATAACCTCAAAATGATTTTAAAGGTAACCGTCGATAACTCGTCCGGATTACGGCGATCCGGATTAGAGAGCGGGCACTGTATTTTAATTCATTAAATAAACAAAAAGTGAGCATATAACAATAAAAAAAAACACAGTGAACGTTAAAAAAGTAAAATAAAGTGATAAAATGAAAAAAAATTAAAATATAAAGTGAGCGAACGAAATGGCTATGGACCTACCCGTCTGACACAGGGTAAGGGGGACCCAGCGTTGAGCCATTAATTATAACACCCAACTTTAGGTACTATTTTATCTCTCATCGGAAAGATCCGAGTGGTAGGCACAAATTTAAGGACTGAATCTTGCCACGTACATCAATGGGCGGTGGAATGAAGCTGTCAATTGCACATCCTGATTTCACCTTCGAATCTTATACAAATGATAGAAGCTACAAAGTACAAAGATAGGGATATGTTTTATTTAACCAGGATGAACGATTTAACACTTTAGAAAAGCAATAACTATTCTGAAAAAAATGTCTCCTAAAAAATACCCCTGAAAGGAAATAAAAACACGTATTTCAAGGTTGGAAATTTGTTAATAGTTACCACGACACTTTTCTCTACACGAAACGCATTCACGCACATTTAATATTATATTAAAAAACACTAAAATCACTGAGAATCTTTGTGAGAATTTAAAAAAAAAAATGTTTTGGAAAATATTCAATCTTGTCACTGACAGCCGAGCAACACGGCCGGCAACATAATTTTCGTAGTTCCGTGTTCTTCACCACCATGAACGCAAAACAGTGTCCTTCACGTATATTTGGTAAGGGGTATTTTGTATGGGAGCTTCTTAAAAGTAAGGTATGAAAGATAGGGGTTAATTGAGGCTATAATCCACGCTTACCTGGTCAGACGGGTAATTCAGTCCGACAGCCAAAAAACGTAAAACAAAAGAAGAAGAAGAAGAAGAAAATCATATTAGCGGATTATTATATATTTTACATTAGATAGATTGTAAGTTTTTTTTTAATTGAAAATAACCTGCAAAATCGAATACACCCTGTTGGTCAAAATAGTTTTAACTTGTCACCCTCTCATTGCGAGTACTGATAACAGCAATATATTTGAAGATCAAACACACAAAATATTTTTCCAGTCATTATCTTTTATTGCCAAAAGATTTTGGACTCTCTTCTATATTTATTCCTTGGGTAATAAGTGAAGTGTGAATATGGCGCTAAAATGGGGAATTGTGACTACAGGACTCATTGCACACGATTTCGTAAATGCTCTGTCCAGTCTTCCGGCAAATGAGCATGAAGTTGTGGCAGTTGCAGCGCGAAATAAGAACAAAGCTGAAGAATTTGCAGCTACTCACGGGATTCCGAGGGCATATGAAGGTTACGAATCAATTGCAAAAGATCCAGAAGTTGGTAAGAATTTGCAATAATCCTCATGATTCCCAAAGACTGATGGCCCTTGGGTGAATATTTCTAGAGGTCGTCTATGTGGCTGCCCTCAATCCCAATCACTATGAAATTTCTAAGCAAATGCTTGAGCATGGGAAGCATGTTCTTTGTGAGAAACCTTGAACGAGAAATATGAACGAGAAGGAAGCCAGAAAATTGATAACTTTTGCGGAATCCAAAAAGCTCTTCCTAATGGAAGCCATCTGGTCGCGATTCTTCCCCAGCTACCAATACCTCAAGCGTCAGATTGATTCTGGAGCTCTGGGGGATATCAAAGAGATCAATGCAACATTTGGTTTTTGTTTGGACAGTGACAGGCTTTACAGTAAAACTCTAGGGGGAGGAACAGTCCTTAATATCGGAATATACCCTATTCAAGTATGCCAATGGGCTTTCAGGGAACCTCCGAAAGAGATCAAGGCTACAGGAAAGTTAAACGACGATGGAGTGGATATAGAGATGCAAAGCGAACTAATTTACAGCACTGGAGTAGCTAAAATTCAAACTAGTATCACTAAAAAGTTCAAAAATGAGGCAGTTATTATTGGTACAAAGGGACAAATCACGGTAAGTTCTTTCAATATTTCTATGTAAACGTTGAATCATTTAGTTTTTTTTTTCATTGGATTTAGACTTTGTCAAAGGTTTTTTAATAATTCCATGATCGTGAAATGAAATTTTTCAGTAATATTAATAACACTCCGTCGTTTGGATCGGCAATGTGCAATTGTCGTAACTTCCTTGTCACCTAATCAATTCTTGTAACAATATGGAAGTACTTACAGACTTACACATTATTTTCGATCGGGATTGAAAAAAGTACAAAATGGCTTTATAAACAAAGAAAATTTGCATACCTGCAGGAGATTTATTTCAAATAACTTATAGAAATTCCTTAATATGAGGCGCTCGGAGCAAAAAAAATCTAAAGGTGTCTACACATTGAGAACAATTTTCGTCAAAAATTGCTTTTTTGAAGGAAATTGGCTGCAGTGCTGTAATCAGAAACGTCAAAATTCTGTCAAAAATGCAATTTTTGATGAAAATTGCTCCCAATGTGTAGAGGCCTTAAGTCCTATGCATTTCCCTATTAAAATAGCGTTTTTTTTTGCTCTGAGCTCCTCATATAAACAAAATATTGTTTACAGGAACACCTTAATCTAATTTCAGTAAGAACTGTTCGTAAGAAATGCATTTTAAATTTAATGTCTTTCATTCAAAGTTTTGCATATGATTTCAAAAATTAACTTCCAATGGTAGGCAAATTATGCATTAAGTGTGTTTGCATAATCCCGGGCCCCCCTGTACTGTATAACAATTGCTGATTAGGTAATGAGGAAGGTACGACAATAACTGATCCAAACAAACAGTGTTTTTTCTGATGTCTCAGAAAATCAAAATATCATACACTTCGCTTCACAGTAGGTCAATGAGCAAAGCCTTGTAAACCCCAAGGTCCAGGGTTCGATCCTAATACGGGATTCAAACTTAAGACTTAGCCATACGGATTAACTACTCTAATTTCTGATCAATCACGATTTTTTGGAAAAATAACTTAGGATTGGATTATTATTAAAGATAAGTAACCTATTAGTTTCTTAAAAAGCATTAAAATTGCTCACTAATTTAGGGTTTTTAGACCTTCGGGAACTGGGCTCAACCTCTAGTCTAAAGACCGCCTCAATTTAGTTGCGTGCAGTGAGAAGTTTTGAAATAATTTTAATTGGTTTATTATTAAAAGAATTAAAATTTTCCAAAATCCCGAGCTTTTTCAAATTTTGTAATAATTTGGATGAAAGCATTTCACTAATTCCAAATTTCGGGATCCTAATATTCCGGTATATCTAAACCTAAAGCATCTGACATCAAAAATATGATTCTTGGAGACTCAGGATTTTTCGAGTCTCAGGAATCTTAAGATTCTGGAATTTTGTCCAAGATATTTGAGCGGAATTTGCGATATCCTGCGCAATTCAGAGTTTCAAAATTCGTGGGATACCGGTGGGATGGGCGGGATCTTCAGGGGTTCCAGAGTTTTGAAACTCCTGGGAAATTTTTGGGTTTAGGCTAAGCTAATTCAAAACCTGCTCCAAATGGAAATTTTTCGCTACTCTAAATGGAAACATCATTGTTTTCACGATAAATACAGTACTAAATTATTATATTTATATATTTTCTATACCACAGTTTCATGATTTAGTTAATTTTGCTCCAAATAAAGCGAAAAACCGTTCATATTCACAAATTTTAATTTATTAATTTCTCAGAAAAATTATAAGTGTACCTTTTCACCATCGAATTTTTTATCGATTGACTTCGTTTCACAATGAAAAACACAATGAGGTGACTGTTATTTAATCGTTTTGTTTGACTTTTATGTCATATTTCTGACTAATTTTAGTTAAATTAAGTGCTAATCTCTATTGTTAACGGTACGTGAAGTTTTCAAACTAAATAATTACCTATTTCGTGAACAAAAAGGGTTTTTCTGAAGTGTCTGCAAATGTTTCAATAGGAAACCCCGGATACAGGGGCATGACACTTTCTATGTTTCCCATATGTTTCAATCGAGCCGAAAAAATTTTTGAGTTTATTAGCTGTTTTCTGTCATTGTAGAATGAATTAGTAAAAAATACTAATACGAAATAAAAGCCAATTTAATAACGAAGAGGCAACCGAAATCCCTAAATTGGCAATCTACGTAGTTTTGGAGATATCTCATGAAATGTGTATGAAAAAAGGGAAAAAATTACACTAAAACTGGTTGCATTTTTCAGAGCTAATGTCACCCCCCCCCTGCCCGGATATATAAATCTTTTGGAGAGATTTTCTTATTGTTTTAGATGGGAAAGGAGAAAAGATCAGGAATAAGAACAAATCCTGCACTCAAGAGCAACTCAACAAGGTTTTGGAAGCCTTTCGTAACGGTTTCACTTATGCCCTAGACACACTTACGACTAAAGTCCAGAGACGACTAAGCTCGTTCATAGCCAAGTCAGTTCCTGACACACTACAAACGTGGCTTAACATTTTCTGGCACTCACAAAACATAACTTTCGTGGGTTTTCTGCAGATATTTTTACTGAAAAGCACTAGTACTCTTTTGAAAATGAAACTACTTGTAAATGTACTTCACAATTCACTTATAACAATAAGAATTATTCACCAGAATCGCGGAAATTGGCTTAAGTCGCGAGTTAGCTTCCACCTCACAAATAATTGTAATTAACAACAATTATTGCACGTGTACTGAGACATGAATTTACAAATACTTTCATTTTCAGAGGAGTATTAGTGCATTTCAGCAGAAATATCTGCATAAAAACCCACGAAAGTAATGTTTTGTGGATACTAGTGAATGCTAAGCCTCGCCTGTAGTGTGTCAGGAACTGACTTGGCTATGAACGAGCTTAGTCGTCTCTGGACTTTAGTCGTAAGTGTGTCTAGGGCATTACACTGTTTGTCCACTGAGAGAGAAATTCGAAAAAGTTAAAATAACATTCCGGAAATGTTAATTTTACCCTGCAGCATTGATCCTAAATCGGTGTAAATATTACCCTTTTTAGGTGTATTAGGGGTTAAAGGTACCCTTCTTCATGTTAATTTTACCCTTAGTAAGGCGTAAAATTAACATTAAAAAATGTTGATATATTTTTACACCTAAAAAGTGTTAAATTTCTGAGGAAAAAAATGTTAATCGCACCCTATTTTTTTTCTCAGTGTCTCCAATTAGAAACTTTCCCTTGTCTCCATTTGGATTAATTTGTTTCCAATAGAAACATTTTACACTTGCGTATTTTTCTTGTATTTAAGAAGTTTTCAAATTATATCTAAATAATTTTCACTAAACAGTAACATTCTAGAAGAGTCAAGTAGCAAATTTATGTAATTCTCTTTAGAAAGAATATGAACTTAATGTGTTGAATCTTCTGTCAAAATTAAAGCGTCTGGAAATGGTTTTGAATTAAGACATTTACCCTACGGAATTTTCAAAATCACAGAAAGAATAAAAAATTAACATTTTTCAGCTGAATGAAATATTTTGGTGTCCAATTTCCCTAACGGACATTGATGGAACTGTAAAGACTTGGCCTCTGCCAAACGCTAAGGATCCCCATTTCAACTTCCCCAATAGCTGTGGGCTCCGTTACGAAGCCGAAGAGGTCAGACAGTGTATCAGGGCTGGACTTTTGCAGAGTGAACATGTTTCGCACAACGATAGCCTCGTCATTGCGAAAATTGAAGATGAAATTCGTCGGCAGATTGGTGTGAAATACGATGCAGATGAACAGTAAATTGATCAAATAGAGGGAAATGCGGTACCTTCAGAGATCTTAAGCTTGAACAACTAAATTATTTCTATTTTATCTTAATGAATTTGTCCTATGACACTTTTAAAAAAATGTAAGGCATAGAACTAATTATTAAAATAAAATAAATATTGCCATGGATCAGATTTCTTAAGTAAGGTATGCAAAAATAGTTAATCCGAAGCTTTAGTCGTCCCAAGCTATTTAGTTATCGCAATTTACCTTACTCCTACAGGGAAGAAAAAATAGTGCTGAATTGAATTATATTTTTAAAGCGCTTTTGAATGAAATATACGAAATTTATTGCACAGAAATTTTTTTTTTTCAATAATTTTTCCTTCGGTACTATTTTATGTTGATTTTCGCATTCATTATATCCTTAGTTTTTTTCTGAATATCATAAATTACACATTGAAATTCTTTAGCTAATTCTTTCTTATGATAATTGATTCCTTTATCCTTTCAAAATTTATATTCAAGAACTATTTATTTTATTTATATAAAAAATGTCATAAATTCGCGCAAAATTATGGCCACAGAAAGAAACTTAAAAAAAAACATTATTTAATAATTATTAAATAGAAAGTTATGAATATTTTAGCAATTATAGATATGATTTTTCGAAATTCATTGGATTTTTGAATTCTTTCTTTTTTTCATAATTGTTTCATAAACAACAACATATCATTGTTTTTTCTTTAGTTTTTTTTTTTTTTTTAAATAAATTCTTTCAACACTTTTTCAATTAAACTAAGCAATGGCAACTGATTTTTTGTGCTTTGATTTGTGTTTTCTTTTTCTCCTTTTATCAATTTTAATACTGCTAATTGAGCACTTTGTGCATTTATTTGAAGTGTTTGCCATAGTAAATTTTTATCATTTTCTTTTTGTACGTCAATCAATTTGATAAGATCTATAAATAATTTAAATTAAAGAAAATAAATTGCATGAAAGACGAAAAACTCAGGCGGGATTTTTCACTTTTTAATTTGTGTAACATTTCGTCTGTTTTTTCCTCTTCTCTCAATTGCAGTCTTGAAACGTTTTTACAAGTAAATTTTCATTTTTTTTTAATGCAATATTAGTAATTTTCCATACTTTTTTTCATCTACATTTATTTTTACAATCAGTTTTAGGTCAAATTAGAATGAGAAAGAGAGCAAAATTATTATTTAATTTTCTTTTATTTCCATTTATTAATTTTCTATATTATTGCAACACTGTAAGTTATTCGTTTTCTTTTTATTAACTATTTTATCAGATTATTGGGGATTATTTTGTATGTTTAATTATTTATGTATATTAATATTGGAGCAAAAATTGAGATTTATGTAGCATACGTGATAGATAGAGAGTCAACAAAATAAAATAGTTGAGAAAATTAGAAAAAAAAACAAATAATAAGATAGATTTTGTAAATATTGCAGTATAAATCATTGTTCATTGTTTTGCCGCTACCATCTTTCTTTTCTATTCGTTTTATCTTCATTATCAAAACATTCTTTGCATTTTCTAATATTTCATTCTAAACTATTTTTCGTTTAATTCTAAAAGAAAATGTTTTGCCGGATTAAACAAAAATAAATAAATTTTGAGAATTCATTTCTATTTCCAAATTTTTAAATCAGTATTTCATTCCTTTTCCTTCTTTTTTTTTTAAACTTTTTGTTATCACAGATAAAATGCCAATTTGTTCTCTTTTTGCAAATTTTTAGCCTACATTTTTTTTCTTCTTCATGTCTTTAAATATAAAATTCAACAATTTGTCAATATAAATAAATTGCCTTAGAAACCAAAAATTTCTTAGAAATCATTTTTGTTTTTTTTTATAGCCGTAAAACACCGAGAAAATAAAAAAAATACCTTGACTAGAAATAAATGTGATAAGAGAGTCAATTTTCATAACACAAAAAAAATAAATATCCGTTTTTAGCCTCTTACAGAAACAGAAATAAAGAGCAAGACATAGAAAGTGATGTAATAAAAAAAAAGTTTTTTTTGTAATCTATTTAAAAATGGCATAAAGATATGAAGGTTTCGCACCTTCGTAACGTCGCAGGTTCGTAAATGTTGATTTTTTTCCAAGTTACTAAATAAATATCATCCATGGTCATATATTCTTATAGCTAATCCCACATCTCACATTTCCGGACAACCTTGGGAGCCTAGGCCTTTTTTCCTGGGTTCTAGAAGCAAAAATAAGAATTGGGCCTAAAATCGCAATTCTGATGTGTATTATTTTATGCATTTTTTCACGCTTCAAGAGTCTTTTCGAAGAAAAACAACATTCCAAGTTATAGAAGGTTTATCAGGGTTAATATTTACCGTGAAAATCTTTCGCTAGAAGGGGGTGGAATTGTGGGCGAAGAAAAATTCACAAAGATTGCCTTCAGTGTAGGTTCGTAAAAATATCAGTCAAAATCATTGACTATACCAACTCTGTGAATTCCAGACTGTTTTGGGACACACTGTGCACGACGCTCTGGATATTTTGACCCATCCAGAGATTCCACTGAACAAGTTGACAAGAAAATTGTGATATTACAACGATTACAACATTTTTCAAGAAAATCTCGAAGAAAAACACGCACTTCCACAGTAAAGTGAGACTTCATCAGATGTGTTTGTTTCGCTTCTGTCAAATCGAACATTAAGCTTAAATCTGCTTATGGTAGGTATGATTCTTTCATTGTCCATACAGTGCGTTTTAAGCATTTTTCATACAATTTGCTTTGTTTTCAAGCGGAGTTTTCCTCATTTAACTTTAAATTAATCACTGGTAATTCTAAGAATCACTGATGTTTAAAAAATGTTCTGTAAGACAGATTCGAAGTATTAGAGAAATTACGAGGATTACAATAGGTGTGATTGCTTCTTTCTGATTTGTGCAGTGATGAAACTAGACTGTTTAAGGTAGATGTGATTCTTTTGTTGCCACTTCGATGTATTTTGAGTATTTCTCATTCAATTTTCCTTGTTTTAAAGTGAAACATTCCACATTTCATTTTAAATTGATGGCTGATCATTTTTGAAATTAGTTGTGTCCGAAATATGTTCTGTAAGACTGTTTGGAGGTGTCAGAGAAAATCCGAGGATTACAATAGGTGTGATTATAAGAGAATCACACCTAACCGAGCCCTGAACTGACTGTCAGAATGCAGGGAAAACATGGTTTTCCGATTGCAAAAAACATGTGTTAGAAAAATAGCTTAAAATTGATCTTTTAATGCGTGATACCTTCTACAAACAGTGAAAAGAAGTTGATGAAAGTTCCATCTAAGTAGTGATGCCCAAATTCTTGTTTCCGGTGTAACGTTTCCGAGTAAAATGAGGCCTACAGGGGTTGGAAGAAATGGTACGAAGCATTCCGGTACCGGATACATTCGTAAAAAATGCTACTACATTTTCATTTTCCTGTAGAGGAAAATCCAAGGACTTCCAGGAATTTTGTGAGGCAGAATTATGAACCCAATAAGTGAGAGATTTTTTTGACATAGTGATATAATTGATTCGGTTTGTGTGGCATTCAGTAAAAAATCTTAAATCTTGGATTCGTTTTTTAGTACGAAGGTTCAAAACCTTCCCTATGCCTGTTTTTTTTTTTCATTTTACCATCAAATAAATAAATCTCACAATAACACATCTTATTTGCGTTCATTTTTTTTTAAATAGTTTCCTTCGTCGTTAATTTTTCTTTTAAGATTAATTGTAATGAAACATTTCTCAATATCTTGTTTTCTTTTAAATAGTAATTTTGAGAAATTCCTTAAATTATCTTTTATTTTTTTTCCTTCATTTCCCCTTCTTCATGACAATTGTTTATCTTAATTAATGATTTTCAATAAAAAAAACCGTCTAGCAAAAAAATTGTTTTAAATCAAAAACAAGAGCTATAAGTTTGAATCTCTTCATGTCAATATTATTTGCTGTTTTTCTTTTTTTTTATAATTTTATATAGGAATTTATAAGCTTCTTTTCCGAAACTGTTTGCTTTATGTTTTTTAAATTTATTTATAGTGGTTCTGATTTTTTTTTCAATCATTTTGCTTATCGTAAGTGTTGTAAAGGAGAGATTTGCTCACCTTGACACAGTTGTCCATTTAGCTCTCATAATTCCCAAGATCAGGTTCACGTCGATGGCGATCCTCACTCTTCCACGAGCTCACAGGGATGTGTGGAGCCGGCAAACAATTGCGTAGCGATTGAACCAATTGAATGGTGTCAATGAGAGCTGAATAAAAAAAAAAGAAAAAAAAAAAAGAAAAAAAAAATAAAGACAAAAATCCTTTGAAAAAATAGATTTTTTTAAACAAGGTCAAAAAGCACTCTCCCTTCATCATTTTTATTGAACTCAAAGGACATCGAAATTTGTTTGCTATTAAAGCAAGGCACTTAAATCAGGTGGAAGAGTTCCCCATTAATTCACATTAATCACATTAATTTATTAAAATATCCGGAGATTTTAAATTTTCAGTAAAACATGCTTTTTTAAAACTGCCCCACCTTCTTCTGCTGCAATATTTGAGTCGCTGCGGTTAAAAACAGTGTGTCATTTCTCTATGAAAATAGCCTGTTTTTGCTCTGATCGCCTCATTTATTATTAATTTCTCAAGTTTACTGTGTTATCACACTTGCATATTAAAATTTTAATAATGATTGACATTAATTGTCTCTGGTGAGAGTCCAAATGTGTAATTTGTGTGTTTGAATCATTTTATATTCAAAATTTGATCTATTTGTTGATAAAAAGGCAGACTTGGCCCGCAAAATTTGATATAAATTGATTTATAGCATTAATGCGAAAAATTAATGCGATTTTCTCTTTAATTTTTTAATGTGAAAAATATTTATGCTTTAGGTAAATTTAAAGTTATTTTTGCAGGCCAAGCCCACTTCTTTACCAATAAATAGAAAAACCCCAAATATTAAGTGACTCAAAGACGCAAATTACATATTTGGACGCTCACAAGCGACAATTAATGTGAATCACATTAAAATTTTAATGTGCAAGTGTGATAACGCCGTTAGAGTGAGCAAAATTTATATTTATTGCTGCCCAGTTCGCCTTTCTACTTGATGTACTGGATTTAAAGTACAATTTGTTATGAACGATCATAGATTTTGGCTTTTGAGATTTTGGCTTTCGAGATATTGGCGTTCGAGATATTGGCTTTAAGGATTTTGGCTTTTCGGGATAATGGTTTAGGGATTTTGGCTTTTCGCGATTTTGGTTTTCGGGATTTTGATTTAGGAATTTTGACGTTGGGTATTTTGGCTCTCAAGAATTCCGGGATTTTGGTTTTCGGGATATGGGTTTAGGGATTTTGGCTTTCTGGGATTTTGGCTTTTCGGGATTTGGCTTTTCGGGATATTGGCTTTAGGGATTTGGCTTTTCGCGATTTGGCTTTTCGCGATTTGGCTTTTCGCGATTTTGGTTTTCGAGATTTTGGTTTAGGAATTTTGACGTTCGGTATTTTGGCTCTCAGGAATTCCGGAATTTTGGTTTTCGGGATATGGGGGGTTTAGGGATTTTGGCTTTTCGGGATTTGGCTTTTCGGGATTTGGCTTTTCGGGATTTGGCTTTGTCGCGATTTTGGTTTTCGAGATTTTGGTTTAGGAATTTTGACGTTCGGTATTTTGGCTCTCAGGAATTCCGGGATTTTGGTTTTCGGGATATGGGTTTAGGGATTTTGGCTTTCCGGGATTTTAGCTTTTCGGGATTTGGCTTTGTCGCGATTTTGGTTTTCGAGATTTTGGTTTAGGAATTTTGACGTTCGGTATTTTGGCTCTCAGGAATTCCGGGATTTTGGTTTTCGGGATATGGGTTTAGGGATTTTGGCTTTCCGGGATTTTAGCTTTAGGGATATGGCTTTTCGGGACTTTAGTTTTCCGGATTTTTGTTTAGCAATTTTGGCTTTCTGGAGTTCCGGGATTTTGGTTTCCGGGATATTGGTTTTAGGATTTTGGCTTTTCGGGATCTTGGTTCATAGGATATTGGTTTAGGGAATTTGGCTTTTCGGGATTTTGGTTTTTGGGATATTGGTTTAGAGATTCCAGTGTTTGGGATTTTGGCTTTCGGGAATTCCAGAATTTTGGTTTTCGGGACACTGGTTTAGGATTTGGCTTTTCGCGATTTTGGTTTTCGAGATTTTGGTTTAGGAATTTTGACGTTCGGTATTTTGGCTCTCAGGAAGTCCGGGATTTTGGTTTTCGGGATATGGGTCTAGTGATTTTGGCTTTTCGGGATTTTGGCTTTTCATAATATGGCTTTTCGGGACTTTGGTTTTCTGGATTTTGGTTTAGCAATTTTGGCGTTCGGTATTTTGGCTTTCTGGAGTACCGGGATTTTGGCTTTTCGGAATGTAAGTTTTCGGGATATTGGCTTTAGGGATTTTGGCTTTTCGGAATTTTGGCTTTTCGGCATCTTGGTTCATAGGATATTGGTTTAGGGAATTTGACTTTTCGGGATTTTGCTTTAGGAATTTTGACGTTCGGAATTTTGGCTCTCAGGAATTCCGGGATTTTGGTTTTCGGGATATGGGTTTAGGGATTTTGGCTTTCCGGGATTTTGGCTTTTCGGGATATTGGCTTTAGGGATTTTGGCTTTTCGGGATTTTGGCTTTTCGGGATATGGCTTTTCAGGATTTTGGTTTTCTGGATTTTGGTTTAGCAATTTTGGCGTTCGGTATTTTGACTTTCTGGAGTTCCGGGATTTTGGTTTTCAGGACATTGGTTTAAGAATTTTGGCTTTTTGGAATGTAAGTTTTCGGGATATTGACTTTAGGGATTTTGGTTTTTCGGGAATTTGGCTTTTCGGGATCTTGGTTTTTGGGATATTAGTTTAGGGATTTCAGTGTTTGGGATTTTGGCTTTCGGGAATTTCGGGTTTTTGGTTTTCGGGACATTGGTTTAGGGATATTGGTTTAGAGATTATGGTGTTTGGTATTTTGATGTTCGGGATTTTGGCTTTAAGAATTTTAGCATTCGGGTTTTTGGCCAATTCGAGATTTCGACCCATTTGGAATTTTGACTTTTGGATTGTTGTTGTTCGGGATATTAACCTTAGGGATTTTGACGTTCGGGATTTTGGCCGGCATCGGTCCTAGAAAGTTGAAGTATTTTGTGGACCTTTTATTTGCGCTCTAGGTGTTATCAAATTCAGCGAAATAGATGACTAAATGTATCACTATTGAGTTTCGTAGACTTTAATTTGAACCCGCAAATACAAGCAGGTTCAACGCAATGTTAATGATAAAATTGTAAATATGGATTTTAGAGAAAATTCATTTTAAATTGAACAGCTGTATGTCCGTTTGTCTGTTTGTTACCACGCTTGGAGGCTTAAGTTAGGGGCTAATGTTTAGATATAGCGACTTAGGACACCTAATACCTTCGGACTACTTCCTGGCAAGTGGCCTTCAAAGTTAAAGCCAGTTTCTCACATTCACATACGGATTCGTATGGAAATTTTTCTGCACTCGTGACCGTTACACGACATATGTTACAATTGAGCTGTGCCTTGTACACAGGACTTTGTGCCTTGTAAAGAGGGATAAATATTCCATATGACAATCTAAAAAGTTTTTCGTAACTCAGAGTGTAAGCTGAGTTTGGAAGCAATTTATGAGTTGGCTTCAAACAGCTCCATATAAAAAAAAAACCTTTTGTCAGGTGGTAGCCTTCGGATGACCCGCCAATAAGTCGACCTTAACTCTTCCTTTCTCCTCCAAAATTATGTTTCAGTGATTAGTCTGAGCGGATATTGCGTCCGAACACGAAAATACAGTTGAACCATTCCTAATAACGATTTTTCAAGATCAAAGGTTAAAAAAGCTCTAGAGAGCGTATTTATCAATCAAAAGGCAGCACATTTGGACTCATAAAAAAGGGTTTGGAATTTCTTGCAAGTATGAACCGATTCCAATCGGTTAAGAACCGTTTGTCAATTATATTTTTTCATAAGCTTTGACGATATTTTATTGCTGCACTAAAGGGGAATCAAGTTTTCTAATTTGATCGAAAGATCTAAGGTCGGTCTATGAGATATTTAATTTTAAGCGCGCTTTATGCCATACACTGAGAGAAATCCGAACAAGTTAAAATAACATTCCGGAAATGTTTATTTTACCCTGCACTATTGATCTGAAATCGGAGTAAATATTATGCTTTTTAGGAGTATTAGGGATTAAAATTATCCTTTTTCATGTTAATTTTACCCTTAAAAAGGTGTAAGATTAACATTAAAAAATATTGATATATTTTTACACCTAAAAAGTGTTAAAGTTATGAGGAGAATAAGTTAATCACACCCCCGTTTTTTTCTCAGTGTAGAGGCTGAGTTACTAATTTAACTTTATTACACATTGCCGAAAACTGCTTCAATATTTCTCTTAATTTGAGAGTAAGCAATTAGGCTTGCTCGACCGGACGGACGATAGCTCAGCAAATTTGTTTTAGCTACAATTCTACACTGAGAAAAAAAACGGAGGTGCGATTAACTTTTATTCCTCGTAATTTTAACACTTTTTAGGTGTAAAAATATATCAACATTTTTTAGTGTTAATTTTACACCTTTTTAATGGTAAAATTAACATGAAAAAGGGTAACTTTGACCCCTAATACACCTAAAAAGCATGATAATTACACCGATTTCGGATCAATAGTGCAGGGTAAAATAAACATTTCCGTAATGTTATTTTAACCTTTTCGGATTCCTCTCAGTGTATGATTATTAAATTGTAAGAAATATTTTTGTAAAGTTTGAGCATAATCAGAGTGCATAAAGGACATGAAAGCATCTAAAAAAAAAGTTTAAAAAATCTATACTTACTCTTCTGGAGACTCTCACTCTGCTTTCCATATGGCTTGCACATTGACGGACGAATAAATGTCTTCATTCTAGCCATGTTTCGCATCAGCTCAGCAAATGCCCTAACAATCTTTTCCTGACCCATGGCAAGGCCATCACGTCCCTCCTGATTGGCCCAGGCACCATTGTGTAGTGCCAGAAGATCCTTGTTGGACGTCAGTGTCTCCAGGCATTCGAGATTCGTGCGCAAAAAGTCTTTGTGCTGCTGATTGTGCTCCATGGCTGATTGCTGACTTTGCTGCTGCTGCGTTGGTGCCTGATGTTGCTGCTGCTGTTGTTGAACTGGTGGTGGCGGTGGTGGCAGATGATTCTGTCCCCCAGTAGACATATTCAATACCTGCTGCCCCATCATACCACCACCACCACCTCCACCACTATTGCCCACATTTGCACCCACAGCATTACTCTGCATCATACCTAAGAATTTATTATCAGCACTCGTATTACTTCGTCTCTTGGATGAGCCTAAAGACAATTTTTGATTTTTTTTTTCGTTTTTTTTTTTTAATTTTGTTTTGTTCATTTTACAGATGGAGACGAGGAGTTCAGGAAACATAAACAGAACATAGAAAGAAAAAAGAAAGAGAAAAACAATTGCATAAAAATAAAAGAAACACAAATTATACGATAAATTAGACAAATTTATATTTAGGGGAAAGGCTCATAATTTTGGACAGTTTCTAAATTTGGACATTTTGAGGGTAAAATTGGACACTTAAAAATAAATTGATTAAAATTATGGATTTTTAGTCCAATATTTGACGAATAATGAATTATATCTAAATATTTGTTCTTTTTGGAAGATTTTAACACTAAATACGATAAATTTTGAATATGATTTGAGTTGAAATTGCTTTGTTGAAAATTCAGTGTGAGCAATTGCTTACGAGAAAAATGACAGAACTTCGTGTTTACTTCAGTCTTGTTTAGCTGTGGTGAAGTACTTTTTTTTGCTCCCTTTTTTGAGTGATATTATTAAATACACATTGAATATTGTGTTAATTCACGTTAACTCTTTCGTCTCTTTTGGAACTCTGCTGAGTACCCAAAGCAGCATATGAATGTTCTGTGAAAAACAATGTTTTTTTTTAATTATTCAGAACTGATAAAAATCAGATTCTTGTGGATAATTACAAACTATAAGGATGTCCAAATGTAAGATATTTTTTTGTGGAACCTCAATTAATTCCTGAGCTTAGATATTTTTGATTAAAAAATTGTGAAATTGGCTTGCAGCATATGCTGCGGTCCGGAAAGAGTTAATGGTGATTTGTACATTTGACCTGAGGTGAGATTTGCCTTGTGAATTACGTTTTTCGTGTGAAAAATGGGCAATTTTCTAAGAGATTCCCCAATGAAGTGACACTTTTTATTTAGGACAGGTATTTTTCTCTCGAAATTTCATGAAGTATTAACTTTTGTGATGACTAGATTGTATAAATGCCTGGAGAAACAAAGGAGCATCATCTCTACGAAAGAGATGTAGCGAGGAAAGCCTTAAAAGGCTCCCGGAGAGGCCAGGGAATGAGCGAATCCCCACGTACTTGGAGTACCGAAGTCAATTCACTTTAATGAATAATATGGAAAGTTTCCGGGCTTCTTGTGACATTCTACGTTTCCCTTACATAAACAGGAAGAGGGCTTGGTAAGATAGATTTTTGAAATGGAGAACACTGGGCATCCTTTTGAGACGAATTAGCTGTCCAAATATACAACCAAGTTGTCCAAAATTCGAGTCAAATTCACCTCTACATACCAATTCATTTTTAAACGTATTAAGACTAATTTTAGTAAAAACAAAGATAATAAACCCTTGCTAAGTTTCTAAACAACCCTTCTGAAAAGAGAGTAACAAAAGAAATCAATTAGTATAGAAAATATCGCAGACTGTCCAAAATTATGAGCCCTTACCCTAAGTAAAGTTTTGTATATATAGAGCGAATTTACTCAATTTCTATTTACAATAGTTTTAATCAATTATATAAAACAGAGTGCGATTTTACCCTAAAAGCCTTTTTCAGAGAAAGAGAAATATTTCAAACAACATTTGTCAAGTTTAAGTAGAAAATTTTTAATTGTAAAAACTAAAAAATGAGAAAAATAATTTTGACCCCTAAGGATGATATTGGTAGAATTTGTAGAATTTTGGCTGTTTTAATGTTTGATAAAATAAAAATAAAAATTTAATTTTTATTTTAATTGCGCTGGCTATATATATTTTTTGGTTTGGCTAGAAACCAAACGATATGAGATATCGACTTAGGCGCTATGACGACCCCTCCAGAAAGCGAATCAAAATACGATAATACCCCATGTCTGGTACTATTTGCCCCAGCATTTTTGAGAATGGTCACAAAATTATCTTTTAGAAATTGGCTCGATATACGTATTTCCTTACAAAATAGAGGAAAATTACTTTCACAAAGTTGTAGAGTGGTAAATTTCCTATTAAACTGCGCTAATTAGAAATTTTTGAAGCGCTCGAGTAGCTTGTAAAAAATTAAAATATCCGTTTTGTGACTTTTTGCCCCAGTCTCCCCTATTGATATTTCTTTTTACTTCCTTTTCGGGAAGGTTGTGTGGAAACTTGAAAACTAGTTTATCATCGTTGTTTTTTTTAAATCACTTGCTAAAATATTGAAAAATTAATAATAATATGGACATTGCTTTGGGTAGTATTCCGGCCACTTTGAGTGAAATACCGGCCACTTTTTTTCTGACCACCTTTTGTGACGCAACGGATAGAAAATTTCAAGACGTCAAACGGAACGAGTTTAATATTTAGTTTAATACATTTATATGACCCACAAGCCCTGAGATCTTCCGCGTAATTTGTCCTGAAGACCTTAAGAGTAGCATCTCAAATTTACGATTTTTTCATCTCAAATTTACAAATTTATTTAATTTATTTTAATTTAAATAAAACTGCGCTAATTAGAAATTTTTGAAGCGATCAAGTACCGTCGTTGCGGGTGACTTTGCACTCGGGGGGTGACTTTGCACTCTGCTGTCCGTAAGGCTTTCATAAATTCTAGCACTTATTGATGGTCTTCGCCGATCCGGTCTATCATGTAAAAGTATATAGGGATATGTTATGTACCAAGTAAGGTACAATAATCCCCAAAAGGATTCTTGTAGTTTCAGTAACAGTCAATCAAATGCTAATATAGATATTTTTGTCAAAAAATGCCTCCGTGAAAAAGTTATCTGAAGGTGCAATTCCAAAATCGATTTCAGAGTGGTAAATTGCCCAAATTCAATCTAAATTTATCTGGCTAGAATAATCCACTTCGATTTTGTTGATTATTTTTATTAAAATATCGTTTTTTCCCTATTATCTTCCTAAGAACGCATGATTTATGTTATAAAATTGCATATAATGGTTTTTCTAAAGCTTTATTATAGAAGTATTTGGCTAAAAATTATCCAATTTTGTGGGAACTTAAGATAAAATGACCGAGATCTACAAGATGGTATGGTAGCCATCTTGATTTGACGTTTCTGTCCGCCATTTTGAATAACTGTCAAAACAAAAATCTCATCCGATTGAGCTGAAATTTTAGTATGTTGTAGCTGATGTCAAGGCCTTTCCAGAACATATATAAAATCCGACCTAGGTCAAGTGATTGTCTGGATATAAGGGCTCCAAGTTCAAAATTTTGACATTTTCATGAATACAGAACTACAGGGAGCTTCTTTCATCAAAACCATCACAAAAAAAAGACAGCGCTATCGTCAGGCGATGAGATCTAACAAGCAAACAAAAACAAAAGTAATGTTTTTGTTTATAACAGCGCAATATTTGAGAATCTTAAAAACTGTTTTCGCAAAGATGAAAAATAAAAAAAATAAATAAATGCACTTTTCGTTTATGTTTTTAATTATGTTAGAGTAAATAAATATATAAAATAAAAGTCTCAACCATTTTTAATGATTATTGAGGCATTTCGTTTAAGTTTCAAATATTGAAGATTAAAAAATAAAGACCGCCAAAATATGAGTATTACAAAATTTTAAACTTTGAGCCTCTGTATATAGGTAAATACTTGACGTAGACTGGAACATAGATACGTTTTGAAAAGGTCTTGACATCAGCTACAACATACTAAAATTTCAACCCAATCGGACCAGTTTTAGGGTTTGACAGTTATTCAAAATTGTGGAGAGAAACATCAAATCAAGATGGGGACCACGTCATCTTGTAGATCTCGTGCATCTTACCCTTAGAACTAAAGATCTTCGGTGTCGTTTATTATCAGAATTTGTTGATTTTTTTAATATTTATTAAAAAGTGCAAAGTCACCCGTACCTTATCCCAAGTGCAAGCCTTTTTTCTTGATTTTTTTTAACATAGTAAAATTTTATAAAATTAATGTTAGTGGCACAAAATCCATTCATCAACAACTGAATACAAATAATTTTACCCATTCACCCTCCTCCTTTCACTTTAACTATACACTTTTAGAGGGTAAAGTTGAAAAACAGCGAAAAAACGTGCAGTCACCCGCAACGACAGTAGCTTGTAAAAAAATAAAATATCCGTTTTGTGACTTTTTGCCCCAGTCTCCCCTACTCATGAGTTCGAGCATTCTGCGAAGTGTGTATCATCTAAAATCATTTTTTTTTTAGTATATTTTCGATAAGCTACAAAGCAGATTGTTAGCCTAAAATGTAGTGTTGTGACCAAGCATGTGGCAAGTTAATTTTTTTTGGAGCTATTTGAAGCCAATTTCTAAATTGATCTCGGACTCAGTTCACAATGCACCGAGGAAAAAATTTATTTAAACAAAAATTTAGTATATTTTATCCCTTCATACGGAAAGGTATCTTATAATACGGGAAAACTTCTCATTTTTTTTTGTTATTTAGTGTAACAGTCGCGAGTGCAAAACAATTCCCATATAAATTTAAATCAAAGTATGAGAAAGTGACTTCAAATTTCAGACAACTTGCCAGGGGCGTGGTTGTGTGACATTTTCTCTGAATCTTAAGAAACCATAAGAGTTTTGTTGAAATAAATATTATTTTGTAATAAATAAATGGTTTTGCGTGTATAAAGCCAATGCGTCTGAATCAAAAGAATAATGGTGAGCTTTATATAGCTTTGATTTGCATAGATAAAATTTTTATGACCCCCCCCCCCCCCCGCAATTTAATTGTCAATCTCAGAGTGTAATTCTGATTTATGAGAAAATCTAGCAGGAATAGCAAAAGGAGGAGAGAGAGAGAGTCCTTTGAGGTGTAAAAGGGGGAAAGGGGAATACTTACTGGGAACATTGATTGAGCTACTTCCACTTGCTGGAACATTTGGTGGCGGTGGACAAATATTAGCTGCCACTTGCTGCTGTACGGAATCGTAGTGTTTCTTGTCCAGCTGCTGCAGTACACGTTGCTTCTCCAGAGCCGTCATATTGCCAAATTTCTCCAGGGACTGATGAGCTATGGCACGATTTTGTTGCTGAATGATAGCTGCTGTAATTTGCTGCTGATGCTGCGATTGACTCTGTTTGGCATGCTTGGCTGCTGCAGCTGCAGCCTGTGCCACAACACTCTGTGCACCCCCACTAGATCCCGCCTTATCCATGCCAGGGAGATCTGTTGTACCTGAAGCACCACCAGTGCTGGCCATTTGGGACATATGAGTGAGAAAATCTGGATTCATTCCCGGTGCTGGGAATTGTTGGTCAAGAAAGGGTGAACCCAGGTGATTTTTGTAGAAACGACAGGCTGGATTGGGACATGATTGAACAACTTCCACAATAAATTCCTTCTCCATGCCAAAATTCTCCCGGCCAATTGTGTATGAGTCCATGACAGCACGCACAGTAGCCTCGAGACTTAGATGGAGACCATGGGGCCCCGACATATGTTTCAGCATCACGGCATTTGCAAAATGCTCAAAAGGAAGCACAATTTTCCCAGATTCCCGCAGCACCAAACGCCCTTGGGAATCCAGGGCTAAGCGATTTGCCAAGACCCTGGGATAAGAGCGCAATAAGGAGAGGTTCATTTGAGACTTTTGGGGGAAAGGGCGGGGGTAGTAGATATGCTAGAAAGGAATATACTCACTGTAGATAGGCAGCATTGGGCAAGAGAGCACTGTCTTTGAGTTCCGAGAAGCACTGGAGGAGCTCAACACTTGGATTCCAACCTTTATTCTGTAGATACAGCTGCAGCAGCATATAGAGCTTTTCTGTGACATACCCAGCACCAGCACCAACTGGTTGTTCCTGTCCCTGAGCTCCACTGTGATTAGAATTCATGCCAGACGGATTACCCACCATATTCCCGGAAGTACCGCCACCCGGCTTGCTATTCGACAGGGCCGCCTTCATCGTCTCAGCCAAATCCATCTTGTAGATATCCAAAAATGATCTCTTCGTTGAATCCTTACATGCAAAATAAATACATTTTAGTGGCTCAAATTGTGGCTTTTCCGGGCCAAATATTGAGCTACGGGGAAAAAAAATAAAAATTGATTTACCAGAATGGCGTTTGGGAAAAAAAGGCCTACCCAGACACCTTGATTTATTTCACAGATCTTTTTCTACCCTAAGTCACATATTAAAACACTTTTTCATATCACCAATTGATTTACAACTAACACAGAATTCGTTTTGTGCTGCAATTCACTGGAGAAAAGTGGATTTTAACCCAATTTCGAGCACTTTTCTGAAGCCTACACCGATCCCTCCTCGAAAACTTGAGTTTACTTTTTAGACTTTTTAACTCGGTCGAGCTTTTTACATGTCACAACTTGTGCAATTGATACCCGCTATAAAAACAACACCGTGTGCACTAATTAATAAATGCGAAATAACAAATTACTAGGGGAAAGTGGTCTGCCTTTGAACGAAAAATGATGTTCAAAATTTGAGATTTTTTTCAGAGTAAACTACAACATTAGTTTTACTTTTCACTACACCAAAATATTCTCTTGTTCATTAAGCTTCTATGCTTACCCCATTCAGGACTCGCAAGTCCTCAGTTTTTCCTGGTGAGGAACTTAAAAATATTATGTCGATATATTCAAAGGCAGCCTGCATGGTCTGCCTTTGAATGTGGTTGAGGCAGCCTTTGAATCTTCATTTTTCACTAAGAAAGAATATTAGGGCTGTAACATTAAACGGCCCATAATTGATTAGCATGAACCCTAATGCACTCAATAAAATTACCACTGTAGTCAAAAGTCATTACACAACAACATTTTTTACATTTTTCTGAAGCACTGTTTTTCACTTGAAATTTTGTAATAAAACGCCATTAAAGTTGACAATTGTCAGTTTGAAACATCTCGGCCGGAGCAAGATAGCATTTTATAAGTATTTGTATGATATTCGTCAGACCAAAGTAGGAGTTCTATTCTGCTCCCGGACAGGAAGCTGTCAGATGTTTCAATGCATGGAAAGAGAGGATTCAAAGGCACACAACATTAAGATTCAAAGGCTGCCGCAGAGCAATATTTGCAAACTTTTATCACTCACAAAATTTGTCTCATCTGAATCAAAATGTATTTGGAGAAATACCATCCAAGAATAACCTTCTATGACTCACAATAGAAGATTTGTTCGAAAAATTATTTTAATTATGAAAAAACACATGAATTGTGGAACATCAAAATTACAGTTTAGAGCTCAGATTCGTTTTTTTGCCCTAGCACCTAGAAAATAAGAGCTAGGGTCTGCATTTTTTGATGACTTGTGAGGATTATGAATAGCTATCTAATAGTTAATAGAAAAGAATTTATGCTTTAAAGAAAAGTCAAAAAATTACAATATTCAAAGGCTGCCGCATTCAAAGGCAGACCACTTTCCCCTACATATTAGTATAAAATTATCTTTATTTCATATTTTCGATTTAAAATTGCAAGATACACTGAAAAATAATTCAATTTACCTCAAATTTTACTACCGAGGAAAACACAGGAATCACAAAAGCATCTACTGTAAAAGATTTATCTTTCGAATCTCACTAAAAGTTTTTTTTTAGACCAGATGGTACAAGTCTCAGCTGAGAGAATTTTCTCTCACATGAAATTCAATAGAATCTACAGTAAATTTCAAAAAATGTGTATAATTTAAATTAAAATATCTTTAACTTTTTACTATAATACATCTGACAAAATAAACAAATGAAGAAACACTATAAAAAGAGAAAAGTGAAAAAACTACACAGCCGTTTTCAGTACTAAAATTTTAAGATCCTCCCAAGAATTAGTACGGTTTTAGACGAAATATTATCCAAAATGTCATTTTTATTTTGAGAACAGTTTTCCCTCACGTTGTTTTGGAAGACAAAATTGCAATATTTTCCCAATTTTTCTACTGAAAATCAGCCACAGAATGAAAGTTAAAGTGATTAGTCGGAATCCCGATGACTATCTCCGTGAAACAAAAAAAGATTTACACAAAAGTATGTAGAGATGTTTAGTGAGTAAAAATCAAAATTTTCAATCTAACCTCACTCTCTTTCACTTGCAGTGCCGAGGAATTACAATCCTTCTTTGCATCCTTTTGAGGCTCCCCGGGAGTATGTTCAGGCTCTGAATGCTACAAAGCTGGAGAGAGTGTTTGCCAAGCCATTTCTCGGTTGTCTCGATGGACACAGAGATGGTGTATCTTGTTTTGCCAAGCATCCACAGAGTCTGTCTTGCCTCATTAGTGGTGGCTACGATGGTCAGATTTGTGTGTGGGATCTCCCAACGAGAAACAACATGAGGAACTTCTATGGTCATGAAGGATTTGTCCATGGGATTACGTATATGCCAGATGGGAAATCTTTTATATCCGTAGGGAATGATAAGAGCATAAAATTCTGGAAGACTGCACAGCCAGACTTTGGGGAAGATGAAGAACCCTTTCACACAATTCTCAGTCGAACGGTACTCATGGGCATCAGTCACCATCGGCATGAGTCACTTTTTGCCACATGCGGAGAAGTCTGTCAACTTTGGGATGAGTCTCGCAGTGAACCACTGAAAACTCTCAAATGGGGAGTAGATTCCCTCCATGCTGTGACCTTTAACATGGTGGAAACTTCCCTTTTGGCTTCCTGTGCAAGTGACAGGAGTATCATTCTGTACGATCAGCGGGAAGCTAAACCACTGCGAAAGGTCATAATGACAATGAGGCCAAATAAACTCGCCTGGAATCCCATGGAAGCTTTCACATTCTCCGTGGCAAATGAGGATTACAATCTGTACACCTTTGACACAAGACGCCTGAAGAATCCCGTGAAGATTCACAAAGGACACGTTTCTGCTGTCACGGATGTGGACTACTCTCCAACTGGTCAGGAAATTGTATCTGGAAGTTATGATAAAACCATCAGGATTTACAGTGTCTTTAAGAATTTCTCCCGGGATGTTTATCACACCAAAAGGATGCAACATATCACCTCCATCGGTTGGTCCTTGGATAATAAATACATCTTCAGTGGTTCCGATGAGATGAACATACGACTGTGGAAGGCAAGAGCATCTGAGAAGTTGGGTGTTGTTCGTCAACGCGAAAGGATGGCTTTCAGGCAGAATGAGACTCTGAAGGAGAAATTCAGTGCTCATCCGCAAGTTAGACGAATAGCTCAGCACAGGCATGTGCCCAGGAAGGTGTTCAATGATCAGAGGAAACAAAATTTCATTCGGGAAAGGGAAGTCAAGAAGGAGCTTAACCGCAGGAAGCATTCAAAGCCTGGGAAACATGTTCATATTCCTGAGAAACAAAAGGTGATTCTTTCAGAGAAAAAATAAAATACGCCAACTTTGATTCTCTTTAGTTTTTTTTTATCCATTGCCGTTTTGAGAACAGTTGATTTAAATTTATCCAAAGTTGGCCATGACGCTGGGATAAAATAACTGAACAAGTCGCTCGTCGTTTTGTTTTTTCGAAAGCTGTGAAAGAATTTTCTCTAGTTTTTTTTGTGCAAAAGAGTATTTTCCAGGTGTTACTGTTGTGCAAATAAGTGTTTAAATTCTGTCCAGTGTAAAAACTATGGAGGAGGCAAGCTGGAAGAAGTTAATACTACATTGGGTAAGTCCGCTGAGACTAAATTTTCCAAAAAGCATCACAAGTAATAAACTTGTTTTTGTAACTGTTTATGCACTTTCTGTGAGATTAAAATGCTAAAGTAATTAATAAAAGGCTTCCTAAGAGCTTCCTGAACATAAAACATTCATCCCTTAACCCGGACGATTGCATCACTCGCCCGTGACCAAACAAAATTTTTTCCACAGCCACCTAAAATTCGGTCTAAGTCAGAAAAAATTTTATTTGTGTAATACTTTGTCCAGGTGAATATATCCAATTTGTTGGAGAAGCCCGCAACCTTTCTAGACCACACGGATTTGGATGCCTTCTACAGAGAGTATAGAAAACTCATGATGCGTGTAACTGTGGAAGAGATGAACATTCATGACTTTCTCAAAGTCCACTATCCTTCCTTCAAAATGCACTTCCTGGAGGGTAGTGAAATATGCTCAGCCGACTATGCTTATATTTACTGCCTACTTCTCCATTATGCCTGTGTTGTTTGTATGGATGAACATTTTCAGAGCATTTGCAAGAGCATGACTCGTTCCCAGCAGCAGGCCATAGTAAATTTGTTCGAGCGAATCTCTGAGAAGGATACTGTCACTCGGGCCATTCTCAAGAACATCCTGAGAGAGACAGCTCCACACTCTCCCATTGAATTCATGAATATGGGATCACCCATCAGGACTCCACTGAAAACCTCTCCCTCCACTCCGAGCGCCAAGTTGCTCGATGAACGTTCCCGAGAATTGATTTCTGTTAAAGCTCAACTTGAAACGGAACGGTATGAGAAGAGCTTCCTGGAGATGAGAATTAAGGAAGCAGAAGAGAAGTTTCTCAAGTCAAATCAACAGCAAAGGATGTACATTGGGGAGATAAAGCAACTCAAGGAGAAACTTATGTACGGTGATGAGCAGAATATTCCTCAGAATAGAGAGAAAAAAGATATGATTTCCGAGAAGAGTCATCAGAAGCAAATCCAGAAGTTGGAGGAAAAGATTTGTGCTCTCAATATCGAAGTGGATACTCTAACAAAGAACAGAGGCAATCTACAACAAAAGAATTCACTGATAGAGAAGGAATTGGGCAGCTTCAGGGAAAAGTTTCAGGAGCAATTGATTCTCAATGGAAACATCCGAGCTGATTTGGAGGTAAGTCTCTATACATATTTACACTGAGAGAAATCCTAAAAAGTTAAAATAACATTCCAGAAATGTTAATTTTACTCTGCAGTATTGATCCGTAATCGGTGTAAATATTACCCTTTTTAGGTGTATTGGGGGTTAAAATTACCCTTTTTCATGTTAATTTTACCCTTAAAAAGGTGTAAAATTAATAATAAAAAATGTTGATATATTTTTACACCTAAAAAGTGTTAAAGTTATGAGGAAAAAAAGTTAATCGCACCTCTTTTTTTTTCTCAGTGTATAAATTTATTTGGGATTTTATTAATCACTGATAATCTTTGAGGCGAAGTTTGAGATCACCATCTGGAATATTTATGGTCATTGCACGAATCTTTGGGGGAGCATGATGCCATTCCAGATGGTAATTCCTCACCAATCTCGATACCAGTGATTCAATTTCCATTTCTGCAAAACGTCGTCCAACACAAATTCTACTTCCAAATCCAAATGGCAGATACGTAAATGGGTTGTAGTTCTCATGTTTCCCTGATGTTCTCAACCATCTCTCGGGAATGAAGGAACTGTGATCCGGGAAGTAGTGATCGTCTTCATATACAGAAATGGTATTCATGAAGACATCAGTCTGAAAAAGAGGCATAGATCATAGTGGTGCAACACTTGGAAAATTTTTAGGTTATGTCAAGTCTAAGGGCCCTGAATCTGGACAGACTAGTCTTCGTCTGGGTCTGTGAAATTTGGCAGTTAAATTTTTGTCTCAATTTGTAATTCACTGAGGGCTTACACTGAGAGAAATCCGAAAAAGTTAAAATAACATTCCGGAAATGTTAATTTTACCCTGCAGTATTTATCCAAAATCGGTGTAAGTATTACCTTTTTCAGGTGTATTAGGGGTTAAAATTACCCTTTTCCATGTTAATTTTACCCTTAAAAAGGTGTAAAATTAACATAAAAAATGTTGATACATTTTTACACCTAAAAAGTGTTACTGTGTTATCACACTTGCACATTAAAATTTTAATATGATTCACATTAATTGTCGCTGGTGAGAGTCCAAATGTGGAATTTGTGTATTTGAATAATTTTATATTCAAAATGTGATCTATTTGTTGATAAAAAGGAGACTTGGCCAGCAAAATTTGATATAAATTGATTTATAGCATTAATGCGAAAAATTAATGCGATTTTCTCCTTAATTTTTTAATGTGAAAAATATTTATGCTTAAGGTAAATTTAAACTTATTTTTGCAGGCCAAGTCCACTTCTTTATCAATAAATAGAAAAACCCCAAATATTAAGTGACTCAAAGACACAAATAACATATTTGGACGGTCACAAGCGACAATTAATGTGAATCAACATTAAAATTTTAATGTACAAGTGTGATAACGCCGTTAAAGTTATGCGGAAATAAAGTTAATCGCACCCTCTTTTTTTCTCAGTGTATGATCATAGATTAGAGTTTCTTTGCATAAATTTCTTTAACCTTTACTGTTAAATTTTACTGGCTAAATATTTTAAAGGAGTTTTTGACCTCTAACCTTCAAAATAAAAGAGGGACAGATAATCCTAACCGGATGATGTAGGTGAGATTCTTAATGTGAGCTAACTCGGATGCAAATTCGATTTAGAGCTGAAGTTGGGGGACGCCATTCAGTTACTTTGATTCAAATTCGTGAAATTATACAAATTTTGTATTTAAATCATATCTCCAGTTCTACTGAAACCACAGCGAACCCACGCCACTTTTTGGAAACGTCCTAGACTAGACTACAACACTCTAAAATTTCATTAACTTGCACAAAGGAATTTTTGAGAAAAATAAATTTGAATTTTGATGAATTTTGACGCTATCGCAGCGCCACCTGTGGTGACTTTTTGAACTTCCATCTGAAAGTGCTCATCGAGACGAAACCAAAAACCCAAAATTTAGCTCAAAATGTTAATTAGAACCGGAGATAGAGGCCGGTCAATATTCGAACTTTGACCCCTTATAGCTCGGGTCAGGGGTTATGGATCGACTTAAGTATTTTTTTGTTTGATAGGTATAATCAGCGGCTACAATATACTAAAATTTCAGCCCGATTGCATAAGGAATTTTTGAGTTATTTAACTTATAAGATTTAAAAATTTTCTTTTTAATAATAGCGCTCCTAGCGGTAGTTTTATGAACTTGCGATGTTATAAGGGGAAGTGGCATTTCACGAGAGCTTTCCAAAATGCCTTCACTTTTTAAATTCTGACAATTAGAACCGGAGTTATGGTAATTTTAAGAAATTTTTTTGGACACTTATAGCTCGGGTCAGGGGGGTAGGGGGACCTTAAGAAGTTTGGTATTGATCGAAAGCTCTAAGGCCCAGCTATAACATACTAAAATTTGAGCCCGATCGATGCCATAGGGGCAGAGCTATTGAGAAAACAAAAAAGGGGGCTATTCAAAATGGCGGAAGGAGGGGTGGGGGGTGGGGAGTCAATGCACCATCACTGAGAAAAACGGGAGTGCGATTAACATTTTTCTTTATAACTTTAACACTTTAGGCGTAAAAGTATATCAACATTTTTTAATGTTAATTTTACACCTTTTTAAGGGTAAAATTAACATGAGAATGGGTAAATTTAACCCCTAATACACCCAAAAAGCATAATATTTAACCGATTTTGGATCAATACTGCAGGGTAAAATTAGCATTTCCGGAATGTTATTTTAACTTTTTCGGATATCTCTCAGTGAAGTTGCAATTTTCACCCGATATATAACATTTGCCGAAAACCGCAAGTCGATATATCTCTTAGTTTGGGAGCTTTTAAGCTCCAAAGACCAGACGGACGGGAACGGTTTTTAGCCACCCATATATTCTTGATCTAGAAGTGTTAAAACACATTCTGGCAAAGTTTGGGCGTGATCGGAGTACATGAAATTTTGTTAGGATTATAGTACACAAAAAAAAAATTTGTAAAAATGTTCATAAATGTTTGTGAATTCCTATGAGGGAGTCACAAAATGCTCGTGAATCGTATAACCCACAAACAAGTTCGTAAAAGTTTGTACTTTTTTCACAAGCATTGTTCGTAAAATGATCATTTGACGAACATTTTTTGTAGTTTTACAAACATTTGTTCGTAAATGTTCGTAAGCACACAAAAAATGTTCGTAAAATGTTGTCATTTGTTTCTAAATGTTTGTTTTCCTGTCGAACATTTTACGAACGCGTTTGCTGAACGGTGTTCAAACAGGGAACTTTCGTTGTTGGGATGTAACGTTCTTCTATTTTGTATAATCTTAAAATCAATAATCCTTTTACTTCTAAATTGAGGAGCTCAGAGCAAAAAAAACTCTATTTTAATAGGGAAATGCATACGACTTAAAGTTTTTTTTGCTCTGAGCGCCTCAATTTAACAAATATTCTCCGAAATTCCAAAAAAAAAAGAAATTGAATTGAATTTATTTCATCTCATTCTTGACTTTTTCCACACCCCCCATGCGTCCACCGCCGTCCTAGCGTTTACTCCAACCTCTATGACTAAACGGTGGAAATGTCATTTCTCTGGTTGATTGTTTCGGTTTTGCAATGTGGTTAAAATTGAAAAATTAGAAAGTAAAAAATTCGCCAACCTAACTATTATCTTAAATTTGTAAAAAAAAAAATCTAGTCATAAAGGGGTTTAAACTTGAAATAGTTATTGCCTATGCAATTTTTACAAATTTTACACATTCAAAATCAAGATTTTTAATTCTGGATCCAAAAAAATATACTAAAATATTAAAAAAAAAAATGCGAATTAACTTACTGCTTTGGGAATCTGATAGCCCTTCAGAACGATGTTACGACCAGAAGATCTAAGGTTACCAATTGTAATTGGCATGACTCTCAAAGCTTCCTTAATACACGCTCTCAAATAAGGCATGTTGGTTGTGTTTTCTATTGTCAGTGGAGTATCTTTCTCTGGTAGAATTTTTAACAATTCTGACCTCAAAATGTTCTGCTTCTCTGGATTCATTGATAGATTGTAGAGTACAGTAAAAGTTGCTGATGACGTCTGAAATTAATTAGTAAAATTAGAACATAATAAAAGACATAATATAAGAAAAAAAATAATAATGAATATGAGCGTGAGATATGGGAAAGCAAAAAAATTGCACAGTGGCAAACATTTGACAAAATCCTCAAACTCATGAAGACAATATTCTCTCCCCATGAGTTGGATGTCTAAACAACTTTATTAATAAATAAATAATAACTGCAAAAGTATCTAATGTCCTAAAAAGACTTATGACTTAAGCCGAGAGACGGCTTGTTGGGAAACTGATAAGAATATGGCCTACTCATTATTTTCATTATAAAATTGTATTAAGCCTTCTCTCGGCTAATCCTCAGGTCTGTCAAGGCCCTTAGAAAATCGAACAAAGTCTGATTTGGTCTATTTTTTGTTTATATGAACGATAGGGACCAAAATAGCCCAAAAATTTAAGTATTTTTTCTGACGATACCAATGGCGGATAATTTTCACTCTAATGAAAAATATGGGTCCCGGTCAAAATCCCGAAAGCCAAAATCCCGAAAGCCAAAATCCCGAACGCCAAAATCCCGAAAGCCAAAATCCCGAATGGGTCAAAATCCCGAAAGCCAAAATCTCGAATTCTTAAAAGTGTCATAGCTACTCCCACGAGTGCACCCACGCTTTCTGGAGGCAAAGGGAAATCTTCTGTGTCTTGGAAAATTATTCTAAACATTTTCCCCAGTATAATATCATCCCTTTCAAGATTTTGAACATTCGGGATTTTAGCTTTCGGGATTTTGGCTTTCGGGATTTTGGCCTTTTCGGGATTTTGGCGTTCGGGATTTTGGCTTTCGGGATTTTGGCTTTCGGGATTATGGCTGCCACCGAAAAATATTATGTTTGAGTATTGTAGTTTCTCTTGCCAAAACGATTTTGCTTAAAAAAAATTGGATGTATAAAAAATAATTAAAATCAATTTTCCAATATGAGAATTAAAAAAATTTGTCATTTTCGAGCTTTAAAATTTACTAGCAAATAGCTGGAGACTTACAAAAAAATCCTAGATTCTTTTAACCTTCTGCTTTGCAATAACGTACAAACATAGGAAAAAATAATTATAGGTAGTCAGGAAAACTTATTTTCTTTACGGGACACCGGTGTTCGAATTGTCCTTAAAGGGTTAAACTGTAGCTCTGTCCAGCACGTAAAAGTTGTAGCAACTAAAGCGGTTTTTAGACTAGAGGTTTAGCCCAGTTATTTTCATTATATTATTCGCCCTTAATGTTCTATCCTAAATTAAAATTTTTCCAAAATAAAATCCTGATTAATAAGAAATCACACAAGTTGAGACATTTGTCTAAGCCTTAGGTATAAAGCCTGTATAAGTCACTAGTTCGAGCATATCGCAAAGCTGCAATGCTTTGTCACTTTTCTTGATTTTAAATTAATTTTTGCTCTTCTTCAGTTACTAAGGATACTTTTTGGAATTATTCAACTTTTAAAAATGGATAAAAACGATAAAAAAACTATAGGGGAGACCGGGGTGGTTTGGGACAAGGGTAGTGTGGGACAAGACGATTTTTTCATTTTGTTTTTTAAATCAATGGGATTTAACCACTACTCAATCGTAAGCAATATTAAGATGTATCTTGACTAAAAGAATGGATATCCTGAGTTTTGTTATTTTAATTCTATGAACACTTTTTTAAAAATTGATAAAAATTGTATATTTTGACGTCTCAGTTTTCCTCTTTGTATTTTATATCAGCGATAGAGTGGAATCACCACTTTTCGCCAGTGCCCCACTTCTCGCCACGTATATTGAAATCGCTATTTTTCACGATTTATGAAATAAATGAGCCGCAAAGTTACTTGTACTTTTATAGCTGCTACGTATAGAGTCGAATACCACTAATTTTTTGTTTTGAATTTAAATGTTTGAGCATTTTTTAGAGGAATATTTTAAGCAAGTGCATCGAATCCAATATTTCTTACCAAATATATTGTCATGAAACTTTAATTACATTCGGCGAATACATAAAATTTGTATTTAGTTAGTTAATATTTCATTTTATATAATTTTTATGTGAAAATGAGCCATGGCGGAAAGTGGTAATATTCTAAAATTGATTCACCACTTGTCGCCATAGCTTTTCAATAGGCGACGCTAACTTCATTTCATAGATTCTCAGTTGTCAAATCTGCTTTATTTATTTTCTGCAAGAGTCAAATAATTTGATTTCTCAAATAAAAGTGAAGAAAAATCATTTAATGTGAGTAATAATAAGGTGATCATGAAGAAAAAGAACTGCTGAATGTATTCTTTGCATATTATTGCTCAAAATAATCGAGTTTGAACTTTTCCAAGTGGGTGGCGAGAAGTGGTTACAGATCTGGCGAAAAGTGGTAAAAAGTGACGACGGAGTGGTTATTTTTTCATTGTTAATAAAAAAAAAACAGTTTTTTAGGTACTCCCGTGTTAAATTGTAGGAGAATTGTTTTGAGGAATCTAGAGTCAATATATCTAAAAGTAGCTTTGTGTCAAATTTGAGTTATCTGATAATAAGGGGTCAAGAGTTATAATACAATTAATTTCACTTTTTCCTAAAAGTGGCGATAAGTGGTTACTCCACCCTATATAATCAAAACTTTTTTATCTCATTAGCTATCAGTGCACTCTGGGAACATATTTTTATAACAGTTTCAGAGATTATACGCTCTTGTTTTTTACATAAAGGTTTTAAATACCAAAACTATACACACGGGGATGTTTGGGTCACCTGTCAGGGGATGAATGGGACGTTGATTTTCGACAAGATTGTAGGTGGTGTGCAATTGTTTATTGTCAAAATGAAGAATAATGCCCAGTTTCTACTGGAAATCTCCCTCTTGTGCAAATTTTACCAGTGGGGCAGATTTTTCTAAGTACAAGGACAATTAAACCATCAAAGTCTTGGGAATTAATAATGTCTTCTCAGAGGATATTCGACCTTTGCCCAATCTCGCTAAAAACTATTTTCTCGAAAATTTCTCGAACAATATCTTCTACAATTTTCACAAGTTCTCCAGGCGAGAGGTTGTGAAAGAGTTGTCGTAAAATCAAACAAGAATACGTCAATGAGTTCAAAACTAAAAGTTTTAAGAGAATCAACTAGAATGACGAATTCGATGATCATGATTGCAATATTTAGAATAAAAAAAAAGCAAATAAAGGTAGATGAAAAATAAGAAGAAAATACTTTAAATAATTGATTGACAATAAATGAATCTACAATACAAATAAAATTGATATTAATTTCTACGTATGAAATAAAAGATGAAACATTTTTATTTCTATCAGAAATATTTTTAATCTAGCATTTAAAATGAATTAACGTGCTCCAATAATGCAAATTATGCGAGAAAAAGTGTGTCCCATACTACCCCATATCGGGGAGGTTTGGGACAAAGCGTCAAGTTCTATATTTTATCTTCTCCAAGAAAACTCATTTGTTTTCTAAGTTCTATCGAGTACTTTTTATAAGCCAATACCCATAAGTATCCTATAGACCGCATAAAATTGTAATACACTATCGTGATTTTTTGGAATAGTGTCTCGAAGTCAAAACATGAAAAAGTGTCCCAAACCTCCCCGGTGTTTCCCCTAATATTTATGTAGTGAATGAAACTCACGGTATCAACACCAGCCAGCAATGAATCAATCACCATAAGAACAGCAATATCTTTATCAATTTCATATAATTTTTCCAAAACACCTTTCTCTCTATTTCCACTTTCCAGCTTTTGCTCTTTTAAATTTTCCACTCCTTTGTCCACTAGACTCGCTATAGTTCTGCGTTAATAAAAAAAAAACACACACACACATAACTTGTTCTGAAATATATTGATATTAAATTTTTCGACGACTTACTCATGTATATAGTCCATAATTTGCATAAAACGATTAAACTTGGGTGTTTTGTAAATTTTCCAAATTGATGGTTCAACTTCAAGCTCAATTACTAATTGGAAGATATCTTTCAAATTTTCCATCAGTTTATCAATATTTTCATCAGGTTTTTCCTTAAATAGGCCCAATCTCAAATTCATTGTGATGTATGCAATTGATTCTAGTGCCCAGACATTCAAGAAATAAAGCAAATTTGCTGGTGTTTCTGAGTTTGAGTCTCTCATATTGTGCAACCTGGGAAATAAAGTGTTGCATTACATTCTTAAATTAGACTGTACAATGACTTTTAGTTTATGGTATCTTATCAAATAAATTTTGATAAGATATAAAAAAAATCCTTCCTTACTAACTTTCTAACAAATTCCCTAGCCACTTCATCGACACCTGATGTATATCCTTTAGTGACTTGAGGCTTCATCATTACTCCATTTACTTTATGCCGAAGATCCCACCAGGATTCTCCCTGTTCAGTGACCAAACCATATGAAACTGGGTATTTTTCCTTTCTATATTCTTTTCGATAGTAGCTAAGACATTCCATGGCCCTCCTCAAAGGAAAACTTCCTTCAGTTCTGTAAACAATCTCAAAATCTTTTGGATCTGTTACAACAACAATATCTCTTTTTCCAAAAGTTCCAATAAATTTGTATATTGGGCCATATTCTTTTTCTAATTGCCGATGAACTTCAGGAAATGGTATAGAGTGAAATCTTCCTTTTGGAAGAAAACTTCGGATGAGATTGAGTACTGAAGGTCCAGGAATTGTCCCATATGGCTTGGCGATGCTCCAACTTCTCTCAATGGCTTCATCGTCCAAATTTGAAGCTGTAGCCTTGAAAGATAATATCGCGTAATTTAGAACAATTATTGGAATTAATTAATAATTGTCACAAATATTTTTACTTTTTGATTTTGGACTGAGAACCACCTTAGATGATTAGCACTAATGCAGATTCCACGAGTTCTAAGCATTTCAACCACTCACATTGGCTTCTCTTGTGTAACTGAGTAATGATCAATTCCTAATCGTCTGCTTCCTATACATTATGCCACAGATATGTTTTTCTTCAGTGAAATGATAGGCAAATCTTTTCATAGTCAGATACTGTCCTAAATTGAATGTGTCATAGTGAGATCATTGGCGCTTTGAATGTAGGTGTACATTAGATACATACACTAGAATTTCGGGTCTGTTTACTCAATTCATGAACGACTGAACGACTCAGCCTAATATCAAAATTGAGCTAGATGAATAAAATAAAATATTCATTTAAAGTAATTTATTGGCAAATATGAATGTGGAAATGTGGAATGTGGAAGCGTTAAAGTTATGAGGAAAAAAAGTTAATCGCATCTCTTTTTTTCTCAGTGTATAAATTTATTTGGGATTTTATTAATCACTGATAATCTGTGAGACGAAGTTTGAGATCTCCCTGTGGGATATTTATGCTCGTTGTACGAATCTTTGGGGGAGCATGATGCCATTCCAGATGGTAATTCCTCACCAATCTCGATACCAGTGATTCAATTTCCATTTCTGCAAAACGTCGTCCAACACAAATTCTGCTTCCAAATCCAAATGGCAGATACGTAAAAGGGTTGTAGTTCTCATGTTTCCCTTCACCTCTTAACCATCTTTCGGGAATGAAAGAATCATGATCCGGGAAGTAGTGTTCATCTTTGTGTACAGCTGTTGCATTCATAAAAACATCGGTCTGTGGGAGAAAAGAAATATATATCAAAGTAAATTTTAAAATAGGAGCAAAGTGAGGATGATTAGCGAAATGCTCAAAACTCTAAAATTATGTCTTATTACCCTATTATACATTACTCATCTACTCAAAAAAAAACTATTTTGTAAAATTGTTCGTAAATGTTTGTGAAATCCTATGGAGGACTTACGAAATGCTCGTGAATCATATAACCCACAAACAAGTTCGTAAAATTTTGTACTTTTTTCACAAGCATTGTTCGTAAAATGATCATTTGACGAACATTTTTTGTAGTTTTACAAACATTTGTTCGTAAATGTTCGTAAACACACAAAACAATGTTCGTAAAATTTTATAATTTGTTCGTATTGTTCGTAAATTTTTGTTGGTCTGGCAAAAATTTACGAACAAATGACAAAATTTTACAAACATTTTCGTAGCGGGTAGCTGGGACAGCTTATGTAATTGTAATTACATAATAATTGACCTAAATTTTCATTAGTATTCCAATTATACTCTCTTTCGGGTCAAAGAAAATCGATTTGGTTCTAAAAAGGTTTCATTAATAAATAAATAAAAAGTCTGCAACCGAAAACACAGAGAAACATAAAATGCCAATATGCATTTTTAAAACTTTTAATAAAATATTCTGTAAATTTTTTAAATTTACACTACTGTCTTAGCGTCGATTTTAACCTTCGGAATGAATTGAATGTTAAGTTTTATATAAAATGTCAGACTGCTTCCATGAAATTTAAGCAATAATCCGCATAAAACATCAAATTTTTAATCATGTTTTTCTTTAATTTTTTTTCTTATTTATTTACTTATTATCATTTGATTAGAATTAGTAAAGATATTCTGAATTATTTAAAAATATACCATAAAAAATTAAAATTACTATTATTTATTTATTTAATTTTGATATTACCCTTCGAAATTTTTAAATATATTTTAAAGCTTATTAACAGCAAAAAGAATATTTTTTTAATTATTACCTGCCAAAATGCAAACATCAATTTGAGGATATAAGGAATAAAAATATAAATATTTAAATTAATAAATAAAATATTGGTTTATTGAATAAGTTTATTATTTGTCATCAAATAATAACAATCAATCAGAGTGTTAATTTTAGAATCACGAAAATTGTAAACAATTTTGATATTACCAAGATTTAATTTATAGCAAACTCAGCATATTTTATCATTTCTTTAAGAATTTTCTATCAATGAACAATTTTCGATGTAGGGTAAAGTGATATAATTTGGAATTAGTGTTACAAGTTGGACAATTCGCCGGTACAAGTTGGACATGGCTTTTTTCTTGATAAATACAGAACAAAATTTGTTTTTAAGTACAGGAACCAAATTATAAAACTAAAGCATTAAAAATATACAAATAAAAATGAAGTACTAAATTTATCAAGACAAAAAGCCCTGTCCAAATTGTACCATTGTCCAACTTGTACCACTGTCCAACTTGTACCACTTTACCCTACTTAGATCTTTAATTTGGCGGTTTAATGATTTAAAAATAAACGGTCATTCATGCATTTTTCACGAATAAAAATGTTCGGAGCGCCAGGAGCTTTCGGAACGAAAAATGGTAATTCCTCAATAATTACCAAAAAAAAAATGGTCATAGCCGAGACACGAAGTGTAGAAAAATGGTTATCGCTCAGTTGTCGCTATCTCGGCTATTTACACTTACCCCAGCTCTGTGGGCGCTCATTGGGAGCAATTTTCGTCAAGAATCGCTTTTTTGAAGGAAATTGCTTCCAATTGTGCCAAAGTGTAGAGTCGTTTCCTTAGTCATTATTTTGATTATAATTAAGTTAATCCGCCTCGCGTCTTAAGCCGTAAGTGTGTCTAGGGCATTCGATTCGAAAACCATAATGGTTATAATTTTGTGCTTGACTGAGTGGATCGAGTTATTCGAAAATCCCACGTTCCTCTTTCTCGTCGTTTTTTTCCAACAGATATAGACCGACACGTGAGAGAAATCCGAAAAAGTCAAAATAACATTCCGGAAATGTTAATTTTACCCTGCAGTATTAATCCGAAAACGGTGTTAATATTACCCTTTTTAGGTGTATTATGGGTTAAAGTTGCCCTTCTTTCATGTTGATTTTACCCTTAAATGGTGTAAAATTAATTATTAAAAAATGTGGATATATTTTTATACCCAAAAAGTGTTAAAGTTATGAGGAAAAAAAGTTAATCGCACCTCTTTTTTTTCTCAGTGGAAGAACATTCATTCAATATTTTTCTTAAGTTTAAAACTGTTAAATGCAAAAGTTCTATTTTATCGCGATTTTCCAAAGATATTTTCCCTTTCACTAATTTTAATATTTTGCGAAAAATCTCTGATAAAAGTAAGAACTTACTTCTTTTGGTATCTGATATCCTTTAAGGACGATATTACGACCAGTAGATCTCACATTGCCGAGTGTAATTGGCATGATTCTCAAAGCTTCCTTAATACACGCTCTCAAATAAGGCATGTTGGTTGTGTTTTCTATTGTCAGTGGAGTATCTTTCTCTGGTAGAATTTTTAACAATTCTGACCTCAAAATGTTCTGCTTCTCTGGATTCATTGATAGATTGTAGAGTACAGTAAAAACAGCTGATGAGGTCTGAAAAATAAATTACTCTTATCTTATCACTTACAAAAATCCATTTTTTATTATATTAGGCATTTACCGTATCAACACCAGCCGTCAATGAATCAAGAACCATAAGCACTGCAACATCTTTATCAATATCATATAGTTTTTCCAAAACACTTTTCTCTCTATTTTCGTTTTGCAGTTTTTGTTCTTTTAAGTTTTCCACTCCTTGAGCCACGAGTTTTCCAACAGTCCTGAAATTTCCAACAACTTAGAATATTCATTATTTCTGATTTTTTTTTTGTAACTTACAAATGCATAAAGTCCATAATTTCCATGAAGCGATTAAATTTTGGTGTTTTGTAGAATTTCCAAATGGATGGTGTTAAATCAAGTTCAATCAATAATTCAAAGAATTCTTTCAAATACACCATGAGTTTGTCAATATTTTCATCGGGTTTTTTATCCAAAAGACCCAATCTCAAATTCATTGTGATGTATGCAATTGATTCCAGTGCCCAGACATTCAAGAAATAAAGCAAATTTGCTGGTGTTTCTGAGTTTGAATCTCTCATATTGTGCAACCTAGAAAAAAAAAGTATAATAATGCTCTTGAACTCAACTGCACAATGATTTTTCATTTTTTGTATCTTATCAAATGAATTTTGATAAGATATAGAGAAGTGCAAAAGTGTTCATGATGGTGCAATAAACAACCAATCTTACTTTTTTACAAAATCTCTAGCCACTTCATCGACAGCGGATGTATATCCTTTAGTGACTTGAGGCTTCATCATTACTCCATTTACTTTATGCCGAAGATCCCACCAGGATTCTCCCTGTTCAGTGACCAAGCCATATGTAACTGGGTATTGGTCTTTTCTGTATTCCTTTCGATAGTAAGAAAGACAATCTAGGCCTCTTCTCATGGGATAAGTCCCTTCAGTTCGGAATACAATCTCAAAATCTTTTGGATCATTAACCACAACTATGTCTCTCTTCCCAAAAGTTCCAGTAAGTTTGTATATTGGTCCATATTCATTACGCAATTGTCGATGAATTTCAGGAAATGGTTGAGACTCAAATTTTCCTTTTGGTAGAAAACTCCGAATAAGGTTCAATATTGAAGGTCCAGGAATTGTTACATATGGTTTGGCGGTGCTCCAACTTCTCTCAATGGCTTCATCGTCAAAATTAGAAGCGGTAGCCTTGAAAAGGAATACAGCACCACGCAATTTAGTACAATTATCAAAATTTTCAAACAATTTTATAAACATTTTTACTTTTTGAGCTTGGGCTGAGAAGCACCTTAGTTGATTAGCACTCACGCAAATTCCGCGAGCTTTAAGCATTTTGTCCACTCTCACTGACTGCACTTTAGGAACTGAATGACGAGCAAATTATTAATCAACTGTTTTGTACCGCGATAAAAAAGATGTTTTTTTTTTGTAAAGTGCCAATTATACACACACACGTATTTGCAGATTTAGGTGTGTGTTGGTGAGATAAACTAAACAAATTTGGTTCCACTACCGTACCGTCGTTGCGGGTGACTGCACGTTTTTTCGCTGTTTTTCAACTTTACCCTCTAAAAGTGGACAGTTAAAAAGAAGGATGTTGGTGAATGGGTAAAATTATTTGTATTCAGTTGTTGATGAATGGATTTTGTGTCACTAACATTAATTTTATAAAATTTTACTATGTTAAAAAAATCAAGAAAAAAGGCTTGCACTTGGGATAAGTTGCGGGTGACTTCGTGCTTTTTAATAAATATTAAAAAAATCAACAAGTTCGGATAATAAACGACACTGAAGATCTTTAGTTCTAAGGGTAAGATGCACGAGATCTACAAGATGACGTGGTCGCCATCTTGATTTGATGTTTCTCTCCACCATATTGAATAACTGTCAAACCCTAAAACTGGTCCGATTGGGTTGAAATTTTAGTATGTTGTAGCTGATGCCAAGACCTTTTCAAAACGTATCTATGTTCCAGTCTACGTCAAGTATTTACCTAGATACAGAGGCTCAAAGTTTAATATTTTGTAATACTCATATTTTGGCGGTCTTTATTTTTTAACCTTCAATATTTGAAACCTAAACGAAATGCCTCAATAATCATTATAAAAATGGTTGAGACTTTTATTTTATATATTTATTTACTCTAACATAATTAAAAACATAAATGAAGAGTGCATTTATTTATTTTTTTATTTTTCATCTTTGCGAAAACAGTTTTTAAGATTCTCAAATAATGCGCTGTTATAAACAAAAACATTACTTTTCTTTTTGTTTGTTTGTTAGATCTCATCGCCTGACGATAGTGCTGTCTTTTTTTGTGATGGTTTTGATGAAAGAAGCTCCCTGTAGTTCTGTATTCATGAAAATGTCAAAATTTTGAACTTGAAGCCCTTATATCCAGACAATCACTTGACCTAGGTTGGATTTTATATATGTTCTGAAAAGGCCTTGACATCAGCTACAACATAATAAAATTTCAGTTCAATCGGATGAGATTTTTGTTTTGACAGTTATTCAAAATGGCGGACAGAAATGTCAAATCAAGATGGTGATCATACTATCTTGTAGATCTCGGTCATTTTACCTTAAGTTCCCATGAAATTGGATAATTTTTAGCCAAATACTTCTATAATAAAGCTTTAGAAAGACCATTATATGCAATCTTATAACATAAATCATGCGTTCTTAGGAAGATAATAGGGAAAAAAAGGGACAGATAATCCTAATCGGCTTATGTGGGTGAGATTCTTAACATGAGTTAACTTGGAATGCATGCAAATTCGATTTAGAGTTGAAGTTGGGGGACGCCATTCAGTTATTTTGAATCAAAATCGTGAAATTATACAAATTTTGTATTTAAACCAAAATATCAAAGATTTGGATGGAGTGACAGAAAAGTGATATATGGGTGAAATGTAGACCAGAATGTACTCTATAATTTTGCCGTAGAACTTGATCTCTTCGATTAATCAGAAGTCGAGGTAATCGAGGTTTTATGTTTCTGAACTCGTTTTTCGACCAGAGCGCCCCAAGTGTTCATTTGATGAAACTTCAACTATATCAAAGAATTGTTATATTTTGTGAGACTTTCCATTTAAAACCCTATTTTAAGTGTCTTGGTCGAGTAGAAGAAGTCAAATTGGTATCCGAGTGATTTCAAAGCGTTATTATGGGAAAAATCAATTTTTTCACACTTAAAGGGCAAAATCGGACAGATCGCATTATCTGATCGAAAAATAATGTATGGACGAAATGTAGACACGAATGTTCTCTACAATTATGTCGAAGTAATCATCAAAATAGGCTCAGTGTTAGTCGAGATAATTGAGGTTATGTGATATTGAAATTGGTTTTTCGACTGTGGCGCCCCTGGTGTTTGTCCCACGAAGTTCAAATGTTATAGAAAGTTGTAGAATTTGGTGAGATCTTTCATTTAAGCCATCAATCGTCAAAATCTGTCACATAGAACCGAAGATATGATTTTTTGAATTTAGTGAACTTTGACCCCTCATATCTCCGGTTCTATTGAAACCACAGCGCACTTACGCCACATTTTGGAAACGTCCTTGACTGGACTATATCACTCTAAAATTTCATTAACTTACACAAAGGAATTTTTGAGAAAAATGATTTTGAATTTCGATGAATTTTGACGGTATCGCAGCGCCACCTGTGGTGACTTTTTGAACTTCCATCTGAAAGTGCTCATTGAGACGAAACCAAAAACCCAAAATTTAGCTCAAAATGTTAATTAGAACCGGAGATAGAGGCCGGTCAATATTCGAACTTTGACCCCTTATAGCTCGGGTCAGGGGTTATGGATCGAATTAGGTATTTTTTTGTTTGATAGGTATAATCAGCGGCTACAACATACTAAAATTTCAGCCCGATTGCATAAAGGAATTTTGAATTATTTAACTTAGAAAATTGAAAAATCTTCTTTTTAAAAATAGCGCCCCTAGCAGTAGTTTTACGAACTTGCGATGTTAGAAGAAGAAGTGTAATTTCACGAGAGCTTTGCAAAAAGCCTTCACTTTTTAAATTCTGGCAATTAGAACCGGAGTAATGGCAATTTTAAGAAATTTTTTTTGGACACTTATAGCTCGGGTCAGGGGGGTCGGGGACCTTAAGTTTGATATTGATGGAAAGTCCTAAGGCCCAGCTATAACATACTAAAATTTGAGCCCGATCGATGCCATAGGGGCGGAGCCATTGAGAAAACAAGAAAAGGAGGGTATTCAAAATGGCGGAAGGAGGGGTGGGGGGTGGGGGGTCAATGCACCAAGTTGCAATTTTCATACGATATATAACCTTTGCCGAAAACCGCAAGTCGATATCTCTTTTAGTTTAGGAGCTATTAAGCTCCAAAGAGCGGCCGGACGGACGGACGGGAACGGTTTTTAGCCATCCATATATTCGTGATCAGGAAGTGTCAAAACACATTCTGGCAAAGTTTGGGGCCGATCGGAGGACATGAGATTTTGTTAGGATTATAGTAGGTGAGATTGTTAAGAATCTCACCTAATATTTTAATAAAAATAATCAACAAAATCGAAATGGATTATTCTAGCCAGTTAAATTTAGATTAGATTTGGGCCATTTACTACTCTGAAATCGATTTTGGAATTGCACCTTCAGATAACTTTTTCACGGAGGCATTTTTTGACAAAAATACCTATATTAGCATTTCATTGACTGTTACTGAAACTACAAGAATCCTTTTGGGGATCATTGTACCTTACTTGGTACTTAACATATCCCTATATACTTTTACATGGTAGACCGGATCGGCGAAGACCATCGATAAGTGCTAGAATTTATGAAAGTCTTACGGACAGCAGAGTGCAAAGTCACCTGCAACGACGGTATTTCGTTAGTACACCTCGCGAAATTGAAATATGCTCAATGTATATATTTGAAGTTGACTTTGTTAGGTGAACTTACCTGAAGTTCGCAGGGTGTATTTGTATGGAAATTACTGGATACAATTTTTTTTTGTAATTTAAAGTTTAGACGCGTCGAAAAAAAGCTGCAAAGGGATGGTGGTAATTCATTCGTCCCATAGAATTCAGATTCAGAACGGATCTAAATAGGTTTATTTAAGTAAGGGTCTGGACAGACTTGAGTAGCCGAGAAATGGCTTAGCGTAATTATATTTGAAATAATGGTTAAACCGCATTTGTATAATTTTCCACTGAGCCATCTCTCGCCTTAAGTCCTTAGTGTGTCAAGGACCTAAGATATGATAGGATAAGTAAATTTTATGCATGAATTTAAAATTCGACTGTGAGACTGTTTTACTAAAACGATAATTAGTAGAACTAAATGGAGTTTTGATTTTTATTTTGTTTTTTTTTTTAATTCTAAATAAAACTTAATAATTTTTTAGGGTTGTGATTTTTTTCGAAGAAAACAACTTGCTAAGCTTTCTTATTAAATATTTGGAGATGTTTTGAAATAAAATAAATAAATATGGCCGCAGGAAAATGCTCCATGAACCTGTACTGAAACTGGCCTTCAAGTACTTTCAAAATTTACAGCTAAATTTTCAAAACCATCTTTGAATGCATCCTGTGTTAGCCCCACAATAAAAAATTGCAATTATTGAGGAATTATGCGAAATTTCGGATTTATTTATTAATTTATTTACTTTATTTGTATTACAATGTAATCTTTACAACGTGCTCGTGTTGGAAGAATCTGCTGATCGTAGATTTCCCCAGAAACGCCTTCTTCGTATTGTGGATGCTTCTTCCGTGTTCCCAGAGTTTTTGGGCAGAGGCAGTGTATTTTTCTTAGGTTTTATCTTAGTGAAAATGTCTTTTTTCTCAACATTCAATTACTTGCAACAGGCGGGACTCGAACTCACAACACTGTGAGTCAAGCTGGGAATCTCTGCGCCCAAGAGCGAACGGTCTCGCCTATTCCGCCACTGAGATCCCCTGAGATATATTTAGGATATTGCATATAAGTCCCCAAAAAAAAATTAAAAATGTACAATTTAGTTTCTTTATTTTTTTTTTACTTTTTCCTCAGAAGTGTTGTTTGTAAATTTAAAGTACCTGTGTTTTAAATAGAAGTTCACTTGGTTCATAATCAAAAGTTTTTTTTTGTGTTTGTGCATAGGGTAAGTGTGCCAAATTTCGGCATAGTTGCATATAAGCACCGAAGTCCTAAGTTTGAAATGCAATATTTTTAATTCATATTTCTTGTTACTTCCTTTTCGGGAGGGTTATGTGGAACCTTGAAAACTAGTTTATCATCTTTGTTTTCTTTAAATCACTTGCTAAATTATTGAAAAATTAATAATAATATGGACATTGCTTTGGGTAGTATTCCGGCCACTTTGAGTCAAATACCGGCCACTTTTTTTCTGACCACCTTTTGTGACGCAACGGATAGAAAATTTCAAGACGTCAAACGGAACGAGTTTAATACGTTTATATGACCCACAAGCCCTGAGATCTTCCGCGTAATTTGTACTGAAGACCTGAAGAGTAGCATCTCAAATTTACGCGGAGATTCCCGTAGCAATTTGCCCTTCCTGAACTCTTCCAAGGCCTTTTCCACATCATCTTTTTCATAGAAGCGATGGTTTTTTTCTCTGAACATTGTAGAACTCAGAAATTGAAGAAAAAAAACATAAAATGACTAAGAAATTTAGGAAAGCAAAAGATGTTGCCGGAATAGGCAACACTACCTCACTGGAGAGACGCTCACAAAGTATATACTTTTTTACGCGAAATACAGGATCCAGCTGGGAAATTTTACCCGAAATTTAAAGATTAATTCACTATTAACATAAACAGAAACAGTCTTTAATGAAAACTAATCAATTTTCATGAAAAACACCGAAGGAAAGCCTTTTGCTCTTCACCACAAATCGTAAGACTGCTAGAAACACAATCGATCTCTCACATTTTTTGTAAGACTCTTTCGACACAGACGCAATTTAAATTTAAGTTACACCTGAAATTTAACGGTCTTTTTGTTAATACATCCTAAAATGCTTAAATATTTAAAAGCAAAATGAATTCATTGACTATTTGAAGATTACATACATAATTTTAATTAATTTATTTGCATGGCCGAAATTACACTCAGAGTGGCCAAAATTAGAAGCTGGACGAAATTTGGCATACTTCTCCTAGAGAGATTTTCACCCAAATTAGAGACAGGGAAAAATTCCCGCCTCCACCCAAGCTTGAACTGGGAATGTAAATTTGTTGTATTTGATGGGAGTCATATTTTAATCATATTTGTTTTTACTAAAATGGTTCTTAAATATTGAAAATTTAATAAAAATAGGATTTCCCCTCCGGAAATCTTTCATGGATGTCTTCTCATCATTTTGTTTGTAAATGTGCCGCTCTTTCATAGACATTGTACAACCACTAAATCTCCAAAAACGGAATTATGGGAAACAAAAAAAAAGTTTTCGAAATGAGACATCGGCAGATCACGTCCAAAACTTCGTATAAATACTTTTTGACACTTCTAGACCACGAATATGATAATATGCTCTAAAAATCGATTTTTCGTGTCTGGCCCGTCCCGGTCCTGACACGACAATTGATTTTCGGCAAAGGTTAAATGTCGATGGGTGGCTAGAAGTAGATGATGTCAGATCCACCCTCTTCCGTAATTTTGGAACATTTCTAAATTTTGTTTTCTCAATAACTCATCTGCTATGGACAAATTGAGTTCGAATCTTAAGAGAGCTTTTTCGAAAATGCGATTCAGTAGCCGTGAAATTGCCATTTCAGCTCACGTGGCATTGTCAGAAGTCATATATTTGAGATTTCTGGCAATTCAAATGACAATGAATTTTTTTTATACAAATCAACCAAGACGTAGTGCATTTTCATAAAATCATCAAGTAAAGGGATTTAATTAAAAATTCAATGAATTGCATTTTCGAACTCATATGATATGTCAAAAAAAGCTCGAATGGCATTGTCAGGTTTCGAACTCACGCGTGACAATGCCACGAAAATTACAGAATTCCCCTAATGGGCTCATCATTGGTTTTCTCTTGTTGTAATTTGCATATTCTTAATATTGTTCGTAATAAACGATAAAAAGAATATTCCAACGAAAAAAAAACAAATCGTTTTTTTTTCTGTTCATCAACAGGAAAAGACGATTATTATTGCTGATCTTGAGAGAGACAATCATGAACTGAAATTGCTCATTAATGAGATCAAACCAAACAATACAGATCTCAATTCAACAGACTCGCTAGATTTTTCATTTAACAGTTCTAAAAGTAAAATCGGCGAGAGTCCAGAAAATCTGGCTAAGACTGTGATTGAAGTCCAACTGAGGGAGAAAGAACGTGAGAATCTCGAACTTCATACAAAGATGGCCACAAAAAATGAGCAAGTACAAAAGATTTCTCAGGATCTTGTGAGTTTTCTGAAGAAGAATTGTACTGAAATTGTAACGGACATTCCTGAGATCATTCCCAATAATGATGATCTTGAATATGTGGTATATACTTTCTTGAACACCACTGAGAAGCTTCTGGAGAAGGAAACAGAGATGAAGAGAACATTGTTAAAGGCTGAAGTTGAACAAGCATCTCTTGTGGCTACAATAGCCTGTCTCAATGATCAGTGTGCCAAGATGAAGCAGGAAATGGATGTTTTGGAGAAGAAGGAGAAGTGTGTTCAGGAGAAATTTGATGATGTTAGTGTAAAATTTTCGGAGAAGTCCAAGGAATTTGAGAAGGTCAGTGAAGAACTCAGAGAGGTGAAATGTGCTGTTGACAAGGCTACCAGGGAGGTATATTCCTTGAGATCTGTCAATGTTAGCTATGAGAAAATTATTAAGGAGAATGAGACCTTTGAAAAAGAGATGACCAGTGAAATTTGTCATCTTAAAGAAAAATTGAGTCAAATGAAAACTTGTGTTAAACAACTGGAAATTGAGAAGGGTCAAGTGAAAAAATCTCTTGATGTTCTCCAAGGGAAATTTACTGAATCTGAACGGATTATTGATGAGAAGCAATCCAATCTGGAGAAATATCAGTCTAAGACAGATGAAGTGATGAGAGAAAATTCTGTTCTTACAAATCAAATAACTGATCTCAAGACTCACAATAAATCTCTTCAGGAAACCAAAGATCAGATAAATCTTGAGATTATTCGGCTGATGGAGGAGTTGAAGGTTGCTAAAGGTGAAAATGACCAATTAAAATTGAATATTGAGTCATTGTCTTTTGAGAAGGAGGAATTAAAAGCTGAAGTGGACAACAGGATATGCGATATGAAAAATCTAACGGAGATTAATAGAATTTCAGCGGAAAAATTGAGTTCACTTGAGGAATTCTGTGAGGAGTTGAAGAAGAAATATGCAGATATTCTCAAAGTAGCAGAAGAAAATGGTGGGAATTTGATAAAGATTCAGCAAGAGAAGGAAATTATTATTGAGGAAAAGATTGCAATGGGTTATCAATTGAAGGATTGTGAAAATGAAATGCATGATCTGAAAAATCAAATTGCCAGCTTTGAAGCTCAGGAAATTGAATTTTCCAAGAAAATTGACTCACTCAATGCAGAAATTGAAGTTTACAAGTTGGACAATAGGAAAATTCATTTGAAAAAAACTGAATTGATGAAGCAGACAGAGATGCATAAAACAGAAGCCATTCATTTGCTGAAAGAAATTGAATGTCACAAGCTTGAGATAAAGACATTGACGGAGAGTGTTAAGGAAAAGGAGAAACTTGTTGAGAAGACCAAAATTTCTGTAGAAAAAACCATTGAGGAATTGCAAAAGGAAATTGGTGAATTGAAGGACAAAGAGAAAATTCAAAATATTCAATTGGAAAAATCTGAAGAAGAAATTAAAATTCTAACGAGTAAGCTGAGTGAAGATGCCATAGTGAAGGAGGAAATGGTGAAGAATCAGAAGGAAGAATTGTCATCTCTTCAACGTGCACTTGCTGATACATTCAAAATGAATGAAGAACTCAGTGAAAAACTGAAAAATCTCGAAGAAGTTAAGATGAAAATTGAGAAATGTCTAGAAGTGGAGATATCTTCGAGGAAGGTCTATGAGGAGAAACTTGAGGTTATTGCAAAAGAAAAGGAGTACCTTGGACAGAAACTCTTAGCAGACGAAGCATCGAAGGATCAGATGAAAGATGACATTGAGTGCTTGGAGAAGGATTTGGCAGATAGAAAAAAGCACTGCTCGAAACTTGCTGCTGAAATGGCTGAAGTGAAGGAGGAATCTCAACGACTGAATACTCAAGTCTGTGAACAAAAAATTGAAAATACCACTCTTCAGGAAAGAAACAAATCTCTTGAGCAAATTCAAAAGGACAATAATGATCATATTGGAAAACTTCAGAAGAAACTTGAGAAGCTCCAACAAGATATTGTCAATTTCGAAAGAATTACAAAAGATGGTGACCAAAAAATTGAGAAACTTTCTGCAGAAATTGTAGAGAAAGAATCTCAAATTGAGAAACTCACAACATCTCTGGAGGCTCGAGAGAAAGACTTTGAGGCAATTGAAGAGGGTCTCAGGAAGGAGATTACAGAGGAAAAAGTTCAAATTCAAGTGTTACAGGAAGAAAAGGGATGCCTTGAAAAGAAGCTTGCTGAAATGCAGAATCTCCAAGAGAATCTTTTAAAGATTAAAGCATCTCTGATTGAGAAGACTTCATCCAATGAGGCTTTAACTGAAGAAATCAACATGCTGCAGTCTGATTTGTCCTCAAAGAACTTAAAAATGAGTGAATTGGCAAAAAAACTTGAAGATTTGGAGAGATCCAATGAACTCAGAAATGAGGAATATACATTGGAAATTTCCAAAATATCTGCAGAATCTGAGAAAAAAAATGCTGAAATCAATGATCTCAAATCAAAGCTCCAGGAAAATTCGGCAGAATTGGTGAGAATGGAAGAAGATCGTAAGACTGTAAATGGCAAGGCTAAAGAATTTTTTGAGAAGCAACAAGATTTCGAAGTTAAATGTACACAATATGAAGAACGTATCAAATTACTGTCCGAGAGTAAAACCAAAGCAATTGATTTGCTCCAGAAAGAGATTACAGGATTGGAGAAGAAGAATATTGATATGAATGAAAAAATTAAGGTTCTGGAGAATTGTTATGCAGAAAAAACCAAGGAATTTGATGATTATGTTGCATCCAATGCAGAAGCTCAAGAGGAAATTGTCAAACTGAAAGAGGAGATACAGTCAATTGAGTGTCAGAATGATGAGATTACGCAGAAACTTCTGGACAATGACAGTGAAATTCAGAATCTTCAGCATGAAATCAAGAAACTTCTCAGCAATAGGCATGAATTGGAGAATAATCTGTCTCACTTAAAGGCAAATTATGCCGTTCTGGAGGAGACAATGGCTGAGAAAGATGGTGAAATACTAAATATGAGAATTGAATTGAACAAGAAGACAACAGAATTCAGTACAGAATCCATTAAAATTGCCAATTTACTGCGAGAAGTGGAGAAGTACAAGGGATTGGAGGTTCAAGTGAAGAAATTGGAAGCACTAGAGCACAAAGAGAAGGAAATCAATGAGAAATTGGTGAATGAAAATGCCATTCTCCAAGCAAAACTCTATAAAAATCGCCAGACACTTGAGGAGAAGGAAAAATCTTGGGAATCCGAAAGGGAAGTACTCAAAAAGACTGCTGCGGAATCTGAGGAAAAAATCTATGAGAATAAGCGTGAGATGGAAGGAAAGTTGGAGAAGATGAAAGAAAAAATGGTAAGTAGAAAAATAATTAAAATTCTAAGATTTTTCTGTGTTGTGTTTATTGCATATTTCATGGCAAATTTGATTCTGACGACAACAAATCTCAAACTGGAATTAAAAGAAATCCATCCCAGTTTCTACTGAAAATGTTGTTTGTTTTTTTTTTTTTTTTGTTCTTTAATTCTAATTAATGCATCACGTGTGTGTGTTTATTCTGCGTAGAAAATTGTTAATAAAGCAAAATCAATTTGAATGAATAAATGAATCTAAGTATTCTGTTGCTTACCGGAGTTGTTTTTTTTTCTCTCTCTTACGATCATGTTATTGCAGAAGGCACTGTGCAACGTTGAGATTGAAAAATTAAGGCTAAGATATGAACGAGATGCTGCTATGAAGATTGAAAAGGCGGAAAAGTTGTCGAAGAAGCTTTCGCAGGAAATTGCCATTCTCAACAGTAAGCAATTGGATTTGGTAAAAGAAAATACCAATCTCAAGAGAATGATGGGCAGTGCATCAGCAATGAAACAACCAGTTATGCCCCAAATGAATCTCAATATGGAAGATGAAGAGGGAGAACAATTCAACAATACTTATCTCAAGGATATGAAGTCAGGAGCCGAACAAGCATCATTTTTTGGACGGGAATCAGTAACGTGAGTAATTTTTTTTTTGACATTTTGTAGGGTGGAATCACCACTTCTCGCCAATAGTGCCCCACTTTTCACCACTTAGGGTAAGTGTGCCAAATTTTGGCATAGTTGCATATAAGCACTGACCTAAGTTTGAAATGCAGTATTTTTAATTCATAGGGGAGAGTGGGGCAAAAAGTCACAAATCGAAAAATTCAAAATTCAATATCTTCCATGAGGTAAAAAAGATAGCGGCTCAAATTTTTTTTCTATAGATAGTCTCCATAGACCTTCTTCAATGTCGTAAGTTTCTTAAAATTCGAACAAGGAATTTAGAAAATAAAAAATATCGAAATTTTTAGTCCTATTTTTGAAATATTTTCCTTGCAGAAGATAACAATTATTACCTACTTATTTTCCAAAATTGATGCACTGGTGAATATTTTCTAATTAAATTGGATTTTTTGAATATGAATCCGCTATCTATTTTAGAATTTTACAAAAATCCTTTTCTCCGAAAATCCTTTTATTAAAAACGACCACTTGGGGTAAAAAGTAACAAAAGGTATAGAGCAAAACGTAACAAAAAAGCGAAGCAATTTCTGATGTCTCACGGCGAAAAGAAACGCCATTACCATGTCTCGCCGCTTGTTGTTTGCATTGCTCAAACGATTTGCAGTCTTTTGTGTGTTTTTTTTTCTAAAATAGCTTGAAAAGCGCTTTTCTCGTTTTCTCCCTTTTTTCCCAGAGAAAACGGTATTTTACAAAGGTGTAGATGAATAAATTTTCTATGAAAAGGGACAGATAACCCTAACCGGCTTATGTAGGTGAGATTCTTAACGTGAGCTAACTCGGAGTGCATGCAAATTCGATTTGGAGCTGAAGTTGGGAGACGCCATTCAGTTATCTTGAATCAAATTCGTGAAATTATACAAATTTTGTATTTAAACCAAAATATCAAGGATTTGGATGAACTGGCACAAAAGTAATATATGGGTGAAATGTAGACCAGAATGTACTCTATAATTTTCCTATAGAACATGATCTCATCGATTACTCAGAAGCCAAGATAAGCGAGGTTTTTTGTTTCTTAACTTGTTTTTTCATCCAAAGTGCCCCAAGTAGTCATTTGTTGAACTTCAACTATATTAAAGAATTGTTGTATTTTGTGGGACTTTCCATTTAAAACCCTATTTTAAGTATCTTGGTGGAGTAGAGGCAGTCAAATTGGCATCTGAGTGATTTCAAAGCGTCATTATGGGAAAAATCAATTTTTTCACACTTAAACGGCAAAATCTGAGTGATAGCGTAGTCTGAGTGGAAAATGATGTATAAACAAAATGTAGAGACAAATGTGCTCTACAATTATGTCGAAGTAATCATCAAAATCGGTTCAGCGACAGTCGAGATAATTGAGGTTATGTGATATTGAAATTGGTTTTTCGACTGTGGCGCCCCTGGTGTTGGTCCCACGAAGTTCAAATATTCTAGAAAGTTGTAGCATTTGGTGAGATCTTTCGTTTAAGCCCTCATTCATCAAAATCGGTCACATAGGACCGGAGATATGATTTTTTGAATTTCGTGAACTTTGACCCCTCATATCTCCGGTTCTATTGAAACCACAGCGCACTTACACACCATTTTGGAAACGTCCTAGACTGGGCTACAACATACTAAAATTTCATTAACTTGCACAAAGGAATTTTTGAGAAAAATGATTTTGAATTTCGATGAATTTTGACGCTATCGCAGCGCCACCTATGGGGACTTTTTGAACTTCCATCTGAAAGTGCTCATCGATACGAAACCAAAAAGGTAAAATTTAGGTCGCTATGTTAATTAGAACCGGAGATAGAGGCCGGTCAATATTCGAACTTTGACCCCTTATAGCTCGGGTCAGCGGTTATGGATCGACTTAAGGTTTTTTTTTTGTTTGATAGGTATAATCAACGGCTACAACATACTAAAATTTCAGCCCGATTGCATAAGGAATTTTTGAGTTATTTAACTTTTAAGATTTAAAAATTTTCTTTTTAATAATAGCGCCCCTAGCGGTAGTTTTACGAACTTGCGATGTTAGAAGGGGAAGTGGCATTTCACGAGAGCTTTCCAAAAAGCCCCCATTTTTTAAATTCTGACAATTAGAACCGGAGTTATGGCCATTTTAAGAATTTTTTTTTGGACCCTTATAGCTCGGGTCAGGGGGGTCGGGGGACCTTAAGTTTGGTATTGATGGAAAGCCCTAAGGCCCAGCTATAACATTCTAAAATTTGAGCCCGATCGATGCCATAGGGACGGAGCTATTGAGAAAATAAAAAAAGGGGGGTATTCAAAATGGCGGAAGGAGGGGTGGGGGGTGGGGGGTCAATGCACCAAGTTGCAATTTTCATGCGATATATAACCTTTGCCGAAAACCGCAAGTCGATATCTCTTTTAGTTTAGGAGCTATTAAGCTCCAAAGAGCGGCCGGACGGACGGACGGGAACGGTTTTTAGCCATCCATATATTCGTGATCAGGAAGTGTCAAAACACATTCTGGCAAAGTTTGGGGCCAATCGGAGGACATGAGATTTTGTTAGGATTATAGTAGGTGAGATTGTTAAGAATCTCACCTAATATGTCTTCTATGTATTTTTTCAAATTTACGGAAGCCTGTAATGAGGCGAATCAAAATATGATAATACCCACCCAATGTCTGGTACTATTTGCCCCAGCATTTTTGAGAATAGTCATAAAATTACCTTTTAGAAATTGGCTCGATAAACGTATTTCCTTACAAAATAGAGGAAAATTACTTTCACAAAGTTGTAGAGTGGTAAATTTCCTATAAGACTGCGCTAATTAGAAATTTTTGAAGCGCTCGAGTAGCTTGTAAAAAATTAAAATATCCGTTTTGTGACTTTTTGCCCCAGTCTCCCCTATTGATATTTCTTTTTACTTCCTTTTCGGGAAGGTTGTGTGGAAACTTGAAAACTAGTTTATCATCTTTGTTTTTTTTTTTTAAATCACTTGCTAAAATATTGAAAAATTAATAATAATATGGACATTGCTTTGGGTAGTATTCCGGCCACTTTGAGTCAAATACCGGCCACCTTTTTTCTGACCACCTTTTGTGACGGAACGGATAGAAAATTTCAAGACGTCAAACGGAACGAGTTTAATACGTTTATATGACCCACAAGCCCTGAGATCTTCCGCGTAATTTGTCCTGAAGACCTGAAGAGTAGCATCTCAAATTTACGCGGAGATTCCCATAGCAATTTGCCCTTCCTGAACTCTTCCAAGGCCTTTTCCACATCATCTTTTTCACATCATCTTCTGAGTATTGTAGTTTTTATTGCCAAAAGGGTTTTGCTTAAAAAAAATTGGAAGTAATAAAAAATAAATAAAATCACTTATGAATGAGAATTTTAAAAATCGCCATTTTTGAGCTTAAATATTTACTACATAGCAAATAGCTACAGACTTTCATAAAATATTGTAGATTCCCTCAACCTTCAACTTTCCAATTATGCACAGACATAAGAAAAAAATAACTTTACGTAGTTAGGAAAAATTATTTTCTTTATGGGACACCGGGCGGTGTTCCAATCGTCTTTAAAGGGTTAATACATCCTAAAATGAATAAATATTTAAAAACAAAATTAATTCGTTGACTATTCGAAGATAGCATACATAAACATACATTTCTGCATCGCCTGGTGACGGTTGGATCACCTGGTTACCTGGCGTCCCTCTTGACGAGGGGGGGTTCGGCTAGGGTTCAGGGATATTTGGTGCCTAGGGCGGAGCAAGATCTTTTTTACCGTACTCTTTTTGTAAAAGGAGTTGCCTTATATAATTCCCTTCGTCGTGAGGCACGTAGCTCTCAAAGGGCGATTCAGAAACATTTCCAAACTGGGCTTAACTGATTAGTTTATATATATTTTTCTTTTGCTTTCTTTTTACTCTCTTTCCTATTATTAATTGCTTTCTTTCCTTTTTTCCTTTTTTCTCTGTTTCTATCCTTTTTCTTTTTAAATTGTTTTTTCTTGTCACGCGATTGTAAGAGGGTTGTACCCTATTAGTTGTGGATTTTTGAAATAAATTAAAATTAATTTTAATTAATTTATTTCCATGCCCGAAATTACACTCAAAGTGGCCGAAATTTGGCACACTTCCCCTATTAGATTAGATCTTTTTTTCTCTTATTTAATTTTCATTTACCTTTTCTTATACTATTGTAAATCCTTTTATTTTTCTTTTTTCTTTTTTTTTGTTGCTGTTTTTTTTTACTTGTTTTTCTTTTTTTTCTTTATCACAATTGTAAGAGGGATGAACCCTATATTTGTGATTCAATAAATATTACTATTACTATTATTATAGTAAGGTGGGGTAACCGGATCGCTTTCCGAAGAGAGTGCTACTTAAACGCTTGTTTTTGGACTGATGAAATTCTTTTTTTTACCTTTTCTAAATCCATAGAATTATTCACTGTTTTATTCAGAAACATAATATAAAAAAAAATTATCAAAAATATTAAAGAAAATTTATAAAATAATGATAATACTGAAATAAGTCAGCATGCACTAACTGGGTCGCCTTTTCGCTAATTCACTTTTAATTTAAGACATGGGGGTATATTTTTAATTTTTAATTTAAGACTTTAAGACATGGGGGTCTTCATGCTATAGGAGGGATTGTTAATAATCTCACCTAACTTTATACGGGAGGTAGAGCTAAGCCTTAGCCATATGGCTTAATTATTTTAATTTTTTATCAGTTAAGAATTTTTGGAAAAAATGAACTAAAGATTGGATTACTAAAGACAAATTATCAATTAGGATAAGTGTGCCAAATTTCGGCATAGTTGTATGCAAGTGTCAAAATCTTAAGCTTGAAATGTAATATTTTAAATTCAAATTGATTTTTTTATTCTTTCTTCTGAAAGAGTGTTGCTTGGAATCTTGTAAAGTGTTTACCGTCTTTATTTACTCTAAAATCATTCTGAATGCATTTTAAAATGAATAAAAATATAGACATAGCTTTGGTGCCCTATTTCGGCCACCTTCATTCTCATTGTTCCTTGCCCTTTAGGATTTCTTTCAATATCTTTTTCACGTCATCTCATTTGTCGAAGTTACATTTTTTGTTATTCTTTTGCATTGTATTATCTCTGGAGTACGTAAAATCTAAAAGTTCATGGAAATTCAAGGAACAAAAAAGGTGGCCGAAATTGCAAGCTGGCCGGAATTTGGCAAACTTACCCTACATTCTGAAAAACAAATAAAATTAATTGCTATTAAGGATTTTGAAACCTTCAGAGGGTCTGAGCTAAATCTCTTATCTGAAGACTGCCTTAAATTCATTAGTAAGTTAAATTACATATATTTTTTTCTTTTCTCATTGCCTTGGCAGTAAGGAGGAATTAGATTGGCGAAATTCAAGACAACCACCCCACCTGAAGAGTCAATATGCTGCACAATATGGCATTGATAATTTTGAGGACGACGTCACGGTGAATAAGAAACACAACAACAAAAAATCAGAAACTTTATGATCCCATTCTTGCTCGTCATTACAGTCAATTGGTGAAACAAATGTGCACGATGACAGCATGAGTAGTCTGCTGTATGCTGGTCAAAGGAAGAAAATGAGTGGTACGACATCGTACAAGAGACCCGGACCACCAACTCCCAGTAAAAATGGGGGTCGTTTATCATTGGGAGGAACAGGTGAAGTGCATCCACGACAAATCCTCAAGGAAATCAATGAATCCACCAAACAGCAGACACCAAGCACCCTGAGGGCGATATTCAGTAGGAAATCCCTGGCCAGAGATGAGGTAATGTCCGTAGAGAGTTGCCAAAGTAGTTGTAGCGTAGTAGAAGATGAGTTTATGAATGCATGCTGCACATTAAAGGGACGAGGAAAGATTGAATGGTTCATGGGGGGTGATAAAGGAGGAAATAATGAAGATACCAGTTCATTGTCTGATACTCCAAGCTTGAGGAAAAGAAAGCCAAAGAAGAGAAGGGTGTCTATAAATATGACGCATTTGAAAAAGAGACGATTCTCCAATGTTCTTCAGTGTCAGAAAAATCGCCAAAAGAGCTTTATGAGTCGATCAAAAAGCAATCGAAAGGATATATTTGATGAATTTCGCTCAATTAATAATGATGACGAATCTGAATTGTGGATTGAGAAGGACGAGGATGACCTCAATGACAGTGCCGAGAAGAAATTTGAAATAATTGCACAGCAGAAAATCTCACAAACACCTTTTTTGCAAATTACACAGAAGACTGATAAGGTCAAGAGACGATTTTCAACGCCAATCCATTTGATAAATTCTCCATCAAATTCAAAGCACTCAAGTGCAAAATGTTCTGGTGGTGGTGTATCATTTAGCGAGAGAATTCCCAGGTCGGAAGTGATCAAATTACCAAGACGTCAATTGATTCAGAACCAAAATTTTGGAGTTAAACCCACATCAATCCTATTTGCCATTCTTATCATCCTTTTCGCTGTTTATTTCGCTGTTGTGAACGAGCTGTTCAGCCATTAGATGTTATTGTCATATTGCTTATTTATAAATTATTATTGAAAAAAAAATTAAATACAATGCAACCGTAGAAAAAGAAATATTAATTTCCTTTAAACATGGGCAAATTAGGGGAAGTGCTCATAATTTTGGACAGGACACTTATAAGTATAAATGTTCTAAGTTTAAAGTGCAATATTTTCAATACTAAATTGATTTTTTTGTTACTCTTTTTTTCCGAAGGGTTGTTTAGAAACTTGGCACGCTGCTTACCGTTTTTGTTTATACTAAAATTCGTCTTAATACGTTTAAAACTCAATTGATATGCAGAGGTGCATTTGACTCTAATATAGGACACCTTGGTTGTAAATTTGGACACTTTGCTTGTAATTTTGGACAACCAATTCGTCTCAATAGGATGCCCTTTATTCTCCATTTTAATAACTTGAATATCACTTATAAATATCGAGCAAAAATTATTAGTAGGGGAGACTGGGGCAAAAAGTCACAAAACGGATATTTTATTTTTTTTTACAAACTACTCGAGCGCTTCACAAATTTCACATTAGCGCAGTTTTATAGGAAATTTACCGCTCTACAACTTTGTGGAAGTAATTTTCCTCTATTTTGTAAGGAAATACGTTTATCGAGCCAATATCTAAAAGGTAATATTGTGACTATTCTCAAAAATGCTGGGGCAAATAGTACCAGACATTGGATATTATCATATTTTGATTCGCTTCATTACGGGCTTACGTAAATTTGATAAAATACCTAGAGGACATATTTTCATAGAAAATTTATTCATCTACACCTTTGTAAAACACCGTTTTCTCTGCGAGAAAAGTGAGAAAACGAGAAAAGTGCTTTTCAAGCTATTTTAGAAAAAAAAACACACAAAAGACAAAAGATTCCCCAGAAAAGCTATGCAAGCCATTGTGAGAAGGCGTCGACCTCGAGGCAGACCTAGGACGAGGTGGCTGAATCAAATTCAGAATCTTGCCTTGGAACGCCTCGGGATCGAACCCGAACATCTTCCTGAAGTGGCGGAGGATCGACAAGCGTGGGCTGCTAATTTGGATGTCATGGGCCCGCGACCCCAATAGGGATAAGCGGTTGAAAATTAATGAAAAAAAAATGAAGAACACACAAAAGACTGCAAATTGTTTGACCAATGCAAACAACAAGCGGCGAGACATGATAATGAAGGGTATGATAATGACGTTTCTTTTCGCCGTGAGACATCAGAAATTGCTTCGCTTTTTTGTTACGTTTTGCTCTATACCTTTTGTTACTTTTTACCCCAATTGGCCATTTTTAATAAAAGGATTTCTGGAGAAAAGAACTTTTGTGAAAATCTAAAATAGATAGCGGATTCGTATTTAGAAAATCCAAATTATTTAGAAAATATTCACCAGTGCATCAATTTTGGAAAATAAGTAGGTAATAATAATTGTTATCTTCTGCAAGGAAAATATTTCAAAAATAGGGCTAAAAATTTCGATATTTTTTATTTTCTATATTCCTTGTTCGAATTATAAGAAACTTATGACATTGAAGAAGGTCTATGGAGGCTATCTATAGAAAAAAATTGAGCCGCTTTCTTTTTTACCTTGGAAGATATTGAATTTTGAATTTTTCGATTTGTGACTTTTTGCCCCAGTCTCCGCTATTTCACCACAGCTAAATAAGACTGAAGTATAAACACGAAGTTCTGTCATATTTCTCGTAAAGCAATTGCTCACACTGAAGTTTTCAACGAAGCAATAATTCAAATTATAGTAAAAATTTAACGAATTTAGTGTTAAAATCTTCCAAAAAGAAGCAAATATATAGATAAAATTCATTATTCATTAAATATTTGAAGAAAAAGCCATAATTTTAATCAATTTATGTTTAGTGTCCAATTTTACCATCAAGCTGTCCGAAATTATAAGCACTTCTCATAATTGGTTTTAAGGCTGGAACATTTTATTCAACAAAATTCCAATGTCACTATGTTATTTTCAATAACCCTATTCATTTTTCATTGGTAAGATAAAGATAAAATTAAATGCATAAATAAATACTTATTTATTTCGACATTTTTTTATTATGTGAAAATTTTAACTCTTTTCGTTATTTAATATTATCTCTGCAAATACCTCTTGAAATGATCTACTTACAGATAAATGAAAACTTATAAAGATAGACAATTTTTTAAATTTATGTTGTTGGATTTAAAACGTACTTAGGCTTGAAAATTTATTTTCTACCATTGTCGTTAGATCCAAAGACAATGTTTTCTAGATAAAACATATAAAATTATTATATTGGAAAAGTTTGTCTAGCTGAACATATATGAAATGTACGCTTGTTGCCGTTTTTTGACAGATTTTATTTGTTATTCAGTTTTTTTTTTTAGATATTTAGGGTAAGTGTTCCAAATTTCGGCATAGTTGCATGCAAGCGTCAAAGTCTCAAGTTTGAAATGTAATATTTTAAATTCAAATTGATTTTTTTTTCTTTCTTCTTAAAGAGTGTTGCTTGGAACCTTTTAAAGAGTTTACCGTCTTTATTTACTCTAAAATCATTTTTAATACATTTTAAAATGAATAAAAATATAGACATAGCTTTGGTGCCCTATTTCGGCCACCCTCATTCTCATAGTTCCTTGCCCTTCGGGAATTCTTCCAATGCCTTTTTCACGTCATCTCGTTTGTAGTAGCTACATTTATTGTTATTCTTTTTCATTGTATAATCTCTAGAGTATAAACTAAAAATTTATGAAAATTCGAGGAACAAAAAAGGTGGCCGGCATTGCAAACTGGCCGGATTTTGGTACACTTACTGTAATAATCAATTTTCTTCATTTTATTTTCTGATTTTTAAAACTCAATTTTCAGATACCTAACGCATTTTAAAGTTTTCCGAGCTTTTTTTTGTTTGGAAAGCGAATATTAGTTATTGAATATTTGAATTATTACTCTATTGTACGTTGAGACTTTATCTGGTAAAAATAGTTTTTTTTTTTACTCTGCAGGCTAGACCTTTTTTATTAATTCTTGCATCCAATTGATACAGTTGGATTGAAATTAAAGTTTTATTCTGAAAAGTAAGCATAGCGTCTTCACATTTCCCGCGTCGCAACACTATATACATTCAGGCGTATTTCAAAAATGATTTCATGAATTGACTCCCAAAAGTAGGCAAACTTGCATAATTGTATGTGCATAATTCCATCAGGTGCATAATCCCGAAGTACTTAATGCCGGGACTGAGTGTAGATGAAAGTTCCAGCTAGGCAGTGATGCGCAAATTTTTGTATCCGATGTAATGTTTCCGGGGAAAATGAAGCCTACGTAGGTAGGCAAAATGTTGTACGAAGCTGAGCAAACCAGGGCAGCTTCGTAAAAATCACGTCTAAATTTTCATTTTCCTGTAGAGGAAAATCCAAGGATTTCCAGGAATTTTGTGAGGCAGAATTATGAACCCAATAAGTGAGAGATTTTTTTTGACATAGTGATATAATTGATTTGGTTTCTGTGGCAATCAGTAAAAAATCTTAAATCTTGGACATCTTTTTTCCCTACAAAGCTGCACAATCTACCCCTATTTTTTCGTTTGCCCACAAATAGTATTAGTTACAAGTGAACAAATGTAATAAGAACAATTTGCTTCACAAGACTATACTTGTTAAACTACAATAAAATTGAAATTAATGAGCAATTTTAAAATTTTAATTTGCTGAATTCAAATTAATTTGTGCAACCACATTTGCTATTTTAACATATTTTTATACAGGTTTTTGTGAATAAAGTTAGTGTATAAATAAGTGAAAATCTATCAATTTAACTGGTTTTTAATGCAAAATAACGCACAGGAACAAATCATCTGAAAATTAAATTGAATTTACCTACAAATTGAAAAAAAACCTAGTGTAATAGCACAGCAAAATGGCTTAAATCAATTCTAAATTGTATTACAAAATAACAAAAAGAACTTTGTAAAGAGTTTGAAAGTATAGTATAAAAGTCACTTTCAAGCATTCCTCAAAACTGGAACGCTTTGCAACAACCCCTTTCAACTCTCAATATAAGAATACAAAATAAAAAAAAGTATATATTTTCCACTTTTCATACTAGGGGAAGTGCTTATAATTTTGGACAGTCTGCATATAAGCATCGATATCCCAAGTTTGAAGTGCGATATTTTCAATACTAATTGACTTTTTTTGTTACTCTCTTTTCAGAAGGATTGTTTAGAAACTTGGCAAGCTATTTATCATCTCATTTTTACTAAAATTAGTTTTAATACGTTTAAAAATGAATTGATATGTAGAGGTGAATTTGACTCTTATTTTGGACAACTTGGTTATTAATTTTTACAACTTGTCTGTAAATTTGGACAGATAATCCGCCTCAACAGGATGCCCATTGTTCTTCATTTTATGAACCAATCTTACCAAGTCCTCTTCCTGTTCATGTAAGGGAAACGTAGAATGTCACAGAAGCCCAGAAACTTTCCATATCATTCATTAAAGTGAGTTGACTTCGATACTCCAAGTACGTGCAGATTCGCTCATTCCCTGACCTTTCCGGGAGCCTTTCAAGGCATTTCTCGCTACATCTCTTTCATAGAGATGATGCTCCTTTGTTTCTCCAGGCATTTGTCCAACCTCTAGTCATCACAAAAGCTAAAATTTCACGAAATTTCGTGAGAAAAACACCTGTCCAAAATAAGAATCATCACCTCACTGGTGAATGTCTTAAAACATTTCCCATTTTTCACACGAAAAATATAATTCACAAGGCAAATCTCACTTCAGGTCAAATGTACAAATCATCAGTAACGTGAATCAACACAATATTCAATGAATATTCAATAATATCACTCAAAAACAGCGAACAAACTTTGTTAGTACTTCACCAAAACTAAATAAGACTGAAGTAAGCCACGAAGTTCTGTCATATTTCTCGTAAGCAATTGCTCACACTGAATTTTCAACAAAGCAATTTCAACTCAAATCATATTCAAAATTTAACGTATTTAGTGTCAAAATCTTCCAAAAAGAACAAATATTTAGATAGAATTCATTTTTCATCAAATATTGGAATAAAAATTCATCATTTTAATCAATTTATTTTTAGTGTCCAAGGTTATCTTCAAAGTGTCCAAAATAAGAAACTGGACAAAATTATGAGCACTTACCCTATATAACAAAGCATTACTGTTATGGGGTTCCTTGTGAATGAGAAAAACACACTAAAACTTTCATATTTGGATGAGAATAAACCATAAAAAATATTTAAATTTCCAATTGTAAATTTTATTTATTCTCTGAATCTAGGCGAATAACGGAAACATACTGAAAAAAAAGTCAATGAAGAACGTTTTTGAAAGAAAAGTATAAAAAGAGTTTAGCTGCACCACTCTCTGAACTATGTTTATCGTAATTTTTTTTTACCAACTGGTAGGTATTCTTTGACGGTTAATGTGTTCCTATAGGTCCTTAGGTTCATTTCCAAGTTTTTTTCCGTATAATTCCTTCTTTATGCACACAGTGATGGTAAAGCTTTCGTCTTGTTTTTTTTTTGTATTCTTGCAGAATCCCACTGCTTCACCTGCTGCCCGTTTTAGAAGTATTTTCCGAAATAAGCGGACAACCAATAAATAGATATTGGATATCATTAATGAGACTTTATATTTTTTTCGTTGCATCCAGAGTGGTTTTTTTTCTTAATTACAAAAGAAAAACAAATTGTTTTAACAATCTGAAGTACAAGAATTTTATATAAGCAAGTTACGTCAGACTAGACATTATCTATAAATTTTAGAGAAAATATATTAAACATTAAGTACAAAAAGAGAGAGATTTTTTTTTAAAAAAGATAACATGGACGGAATCTCAATTAACTGTGTCAATTATTGCATTCTGGATAATTCTTTCGTCGATCTTGAAGTGTTTCTCGCAGAATTCGGCAATTCTGAAACAGGCTTCGCGGAGTAGATCTTCCGGAACTGTTAGGACGATCCTTATGTAGTTTGGATATTCGAAACACTGTCCGGGCAAACAGAAAATACTCTGTTCCTCCACGAGAGCTTTGACAAAATGCAAATCCGTCGGATATTCAGGAAAATTGTCCACATCAATCCTGATCATCATATACATTGCACCATCTGGCATTATTGGCCTTAGTCCTCTCACTTCGGTCAGAATTTCATAGGCAAGTGTGGCATGTTTCTGGCAAAATAAAAAATTCTCATTTTTTATCTAAAAGTCAATTTTAGAAGAAAAAATTACATGATATTACCTGTAAAATGGCAACAGTTTCGTCAAAGAATGACTGAGGTGTTTCGGTGAGAATTCTCGGCAATGCTCCTTGAACTGCAGCATTTGGTCCTAGAATCCTCGCACTGAGTTTCATTAGCGCTGTTCGAACGTTCTTAAAGAGATTGTGGCGATCATGAATAGTTATCCAGCCCATGCGCCAGCCAGGTACGAGAAAACGCTTCGTGAGGCCTCCACAAGACAGCACGGGTACGTTTTTGGACAGAGAGCTCACTGAGTGGAAAACTTTTCCCGGGTAGACCATGTGCTCATAAATCTGAAAATTTTAGAAATATAAGAGTTAATTAGGTTTCTGAAATAGTAGATTGAAGATATAATGCTCTTAAAATTATAAATGGGAATTTATTTTTAAATCATTTAGACTTGCTTAAAACAGATTTTTTTTTGCATATTAAAAAAAATAATAATTAATTATTGAAAATAATTTACACTAAATAAGGTAAGATGGAGTAATTCGGTATTTCTTCATTTTTTTTCTCTTCCCATCTAAAACTGTTAAGAAATTTCAAAGTTCCAAATTAGACACGATTCTAAATTACCCTATCTTACCCTATGGTCAAGGTCAAGTCATCGACTGTTTAAAACTTTTTTTTTAAAGAAATGCACTTGTACTTTGTGTATTTTGGAGCGATTTCAAAGAGTTACATTAACATTTTAAGGACGAGAAGGTTTAAAATTGGGGGTCGGAAAAAATAATTTTTTTCTGACTTTTTAGAGCAAAACACAACTTTAGAAGACCGTAGGAAAAATTTCTTTTTTGGGTCCCCGGTGACCCAATCGTCCTTAAAGGGTTAAACAAGATTTGCGAAAAACCTGCTTTTTAGCACATATTCCAAAATGGAAAGAAATGTTATTTCTATTACATTTGCAAGATTTCATATATTTTATAAAACGGAAGGTGGCTGCGTATAATCAAAAATAACTAGTTTTTTTTTAAGTTTAAAAAAGTAACAAAAAAAATCTATTTCGGTCAGTCAATGAAATAACAAAATTTATTAAAAATAGTTTTAAATCATGTTTGAGTTTTCAATATCGTTTATAACTACCGTCTCTATTCTTTTTAGAAAAATAATCAATTTTATTTAATCCTTAAAAGTTGTGGGCTTTAGTGAATCATTGGATAGTAGACTTTCTCTATGAATCTGAGATCCCGCAATTACGACTAGCATAATATCGATCTTTTATATTGACCCACTTTATGCATTAACAAAAAAGAAACGCTTAAATAATTTAGTCTAGTTCAAATAGGAATTTGTACACGAAGAATTGTATTTTAGTCGAAACAATATTTAATACCACTGATTCAAAATCCGAGATATGTCGCGCATTGGAATGTCGTGATGTAGAGCAAGCCACCTTATCAAGAGTTATGACAACATGAAGAAATGAAAATTACAAAACAGACCCAATACCAGGACTTTGTGCCGCGGATCAGAAAAGGAGAAAATAAACTTTATTCTAATTCTTTCGAAATTTGTCATTTTTGTTTTAGATTTTTTATTTGCTAAATTCAATTTTTGCTGACAAAAGTTACCAATATATTGCCACGTTTAATTAGGGTATAGGAGAGTAATCCAAGTAATTAAAAAGTACTCTTCTATGTAGGTTTTGTACTTCTTCTTGGTTTTCCTTTTCTCTTTGTTCATCATCTAAAATAATAATAATAATAATAATAAGTTTATTGGTTCATGCCCAGGATACAGAAAGTAACATGTAGGACTATACAATAAAATACAATAATGCAGGAATCTTAAGATTCAGAATCACAAAAACAATATTTTTAAAAAGTATCTCGTAAATGTTCGTAAATTCTTTTAAATTCCCACTGGGGACTTAGCAAACGCTTATATGAATCGTGTGTCATTCGTTCACGAAAATTATTCCTAACATGATCACTTGGCGATCATTTTTGTTCGTCCACAAACATCTGTTTGTAAATGTTCGTATGCAAACAGAAAAAAAAATCTTCTAATATTTCACCATTATTCGCAAAGTTTGGCAAAGAAACACGAATGTACAAACAAATAGTAAAACTGTAGGAAAAAATTTTCTATTGACGAACCGTCTTCGTGAAAAAAGTAAAAATTGAATGAGTTTTTTGTGCACTTCTGGGTTATACGATTTATGAGTATTTCGTAAATCCCCAGTGAGAATTCACAAACATTTACGAATTAATTTTAAAAAATCTGACTTAAATAGATGAATATCCTTTATTTGTTTATTTTGAATATGGAAAGAAAAAGGGGTAACGACCTAATAGGTTCTTAATGATTTTCAAATTTGATCCAGATACTTCGAATCGTTTAGGAGAAGTCAAGTGTTAATTTTCAGTGTCACATGCACAAAACAATAGACAAAAAAAATAGCCTTTATCAAGGTTAATTAAGGAAAATAAGGAATATGTTGCAATGAAGAATGACAAGGAGAAATCTTTCTCCTAAACATTTTTTTAGCACATGACGGTTCTGAAGTGGTTCTAAATCAGAGGTGTGCAAGAACCGTTGAAACCGAATAAACGTCAAAATAAGTTTGTTCTGGTAGCGTTTTGACCATTGACGTACATGTTTTATTTGACGATTATTCGGTTTCAACGGTTCTTGCACGCCTCTGTTCTAAACTATCGACTTTTCTTTGTGTTGGTTCATGTCTCGACTGTTTTCCCCAGTCTTCTTTCTGCTCCAAAACAACCAAATAGTCATGACAAGAACCAACACAAAGGAAAGTTGACTACAGTGGCGACAATATAAATAACACAGTTTCGGACACTGTAATATATGCTTTGTTTTTCGAAAAATTATGCTTTTAAATGATGAAAGTAATAATAATAATTGAACTTGTATATAAATACATTTTGAATATGAAGAAAAACCCTGAAAGTTTTTAGTATGATCAAAAAATTCTTGAAATGGCACATGTTAAGAGGACAATATAAATAGCACACCCTATAAAAAGTGATAGTTTTCGGCTTCTACTGCAATTAGTAACTTATGAATTTTATTTTCAATTAAATTAAATTTGGATTATTAGTACTTAGTTAAGTAACTTTTCGAAAAAATGAGCGCTTGACAGTAAAGGATCATTAAGGAAATCAGGATTTGACACTATTCTAATGTGATTGTATTTCATATGTGGATATCTACTTAAAACTATCTCAAATTAGTCTTATTCGAGAGATTTATCTTGTGGTCAATCTTTTCCTTTAAAATCAACAAGATTGAGGTCCTTAGACCATCCTGCCCATTCCAGAAGGTCAATTTTGTTCTAACTGAACGAGTTTTAAAACTCTTGGTAATGTGTTTGTGATCATTAGCTTGGTTAAAACTTAAAAACAAAAAGCAAATCCTTTTCGATGTTGAAGTACATGTCTTGTCCAAAGATATCCTTGTAAATAAAATTGGTTTATATTGCCTGATATTCCATGTACAGACAATACACCACTTCGCAAAAAGTAACCCCATACTATAAAATTACCACCGATAAGTTTTACGTTCTTAGTTATGTATCAAGGACAAAATTCTTGACTTTTGGGACATCTAATATTTTGTTATGTCATATCTTGTGATATTAAACAGAAATGCATCGGTTTATCGAAATATTATTCTAGAATTACTGGTCCTTCTGCATATGCTCTTTAAGAAAAATAAAATAACAGGTATGGTTTCGCTTGGATACTAAATCCGTACGTCTGGAAACACTTCTAAACCGGGTATTTTTACATAATTGGCTTTCAGTAATGTTCACATCAGTTACTTTTTCAAATTTTGTTCAATTTGTTGCTTTATTTTCGGCACGGCAACAAATAAATTCAGTTTTACTATAAGAACAATGGCAGAATGTTCTCTAGAAATTGTAATTATTTTTCGAAATTTTCGAGTTTTTGCGTGATTTGTAAGTTTGATCATAAAAAATTATTGAATTGATGGTTATCGTCTTTGAATAATATAATTTACAAAAAAAAATCTTAGTTATCCTAAACTTTATTGCGTAAAGCCTGCACATTTGGGTGTTTCAACAAGGAAAAAAAATTTTTTGGCATTATTCTCACGGTGCTGTATTTGATGAGAGAAGAAAGTTTTTCTTCGACGACCATAATGATCAGACGCCGTTTAGAGGTGGCTGAACGACCCTCTCTGTAGTGTAAAATCAGAAAAATGTTCTAGAGAGAGGGTCGTTCAGCCACCTCTAAACGGCGTCTGACCATATGGTCGTCGAAGAAAAACTTTCTTGTCTCATCAAATACAGTAGGGGAAAGTGACCATGCTTGATACGATCCAAGCTTGATAATAACTATTTTTTTCCTATGTTAATCAATAGTTATGACTCATCGCAATACATTTCAATAGCTGGTGCTAAGCCTCACATTTCCTAAAAAAAAATTAGGATCCTAGCTCTTTTTTCCTAGTTTCAGGAAGCAAAAATCAAAAATAGGCCCAAAACTGTAATTTCGATACATGATATTTCATAAGTATTTCTTAATTAATGTCGCTGTACAGGAAAACTACTATCATAGGCACATAGAGGGTTCATCAGTACTAATATTTATGTAAAAATACTTTTAATTGGTGGACACTGTTTTTGTGGGTAGTAACAAATTCATAAATTCTACTTGTGTCCATCCTATATTCTAAGAAGGGTCCATGAATGATAATTTTAATGTGGCAACTATAACATTAGATGTGATTATTTCATAATTACACATATTGCAATCCGCCAATTTTATCGACAATTGACATAATCTTCAACCCTGTTGCCTGAATTTTAAGGTTGCAGAATGACATTTTCATGGACTCAAAGTGAAAAAATGGTTTTCGCTAGCGCCCTAATGTCATAAAAACATGGCTTAGAAAAATTACATAAAAGTGATTTTAAAACTAATAACCAGTCATATAAACGATTTAAGCAGATAGATTAGAGTTCTGTCTAAATATTGATGTGCAATTTTTTGTATCCGGTGAATTTTTGCAGTGAATATGGGCCTCCGAATTGTCGAATCAATTATTATACAGGAAGGCCCCGGACCCAACTTGTATAAAAATCGCTACTGAATTTCCATTTTCTTCTTGAGGAAAATCTAAGGATTTCCAGGAACTATTTGAGGTTGGATTATGAACCTAATAAGTGAGACATTTTTTTGTCATAGTGGAAGAATCGCTTCGGTTTGTGTTAATCAGAAAATAATCACAAACCTTGGACATCATTTTACAGTATCAAGCATGGGAGCTTTCCCCTACCGTGAGAATAGTGCCAAAAAAATTTTTTCCTCGTTGAAACACCCTACTGCACATCTGCACCAAAGGCTTTATTTACATGATTTTTCAGTTCTCATAACTTTATTTTACGAAAATTTGTGGCATTAACGCCTAAATGATCAAAAATACAGGAATATAATGAATTTTAAAATAAAAGTAAATTTCAGGTAATATTTTTTAGAGAAAATGAGTGTGTGCTATTTAAATTGTCCACAGGAATTATACATACCTAAACTCATTAAATGACAAAAACACATAAGTTTTAACAGATCCAAATATTAAATAATTATCATTTTTATTTATAATAAACTTTATATTTTCTAAAAAAAAATAAAGTATAATCAGGTATAAAGATTGATATCGTATCATAAAACATCAAAATAGAAAACTCCTGAAGGTGTGCTATTTATCTTGTCGCCACTGTATGTAGAAAAATGTAAGAAAACAGTAAAGTGCTACAAAAAAAAAAATGCCCTGGAGAAAGATTTCCCCCTTTTCATTGGAATAACGCCATAATTTGAACAAATCCAAATTTAATAAAAATCTATGTTCTAGATAATGTTTTGTCAATTACGTTCAACTCTGATAAAAATGAATGAGAGTAGGAAAGTTCTAAGGTTCTCAAGGGACATATTAACCCATTCAGTCAATGTACTAGAAATACTTGAGATAGAATGTTCATATTTTGGAATTATTTCCTTACTAATTAATAGATGATTTTTTTGAAGAGAAAAATTTTTGATCTCTCATGGAGGCGCGGGGAACCGCCCTCAAACACGCGTCTTAACGGTCACTAAATTTAAATTCTGTAGATTAATTCACTACAAACTTTATTGATTTAGATAGAGTAACTATCCAAGAATATAAATTGGTAACTAGAATTGAATTCAGGAGAGAGGATGAGGGCCAATTTTAACAAATTCGACGGGATGTCAAATTTTCTGTCCACCATTTTGAGCAAAAATTTTGCATTACCTTCCGCGAAGCAAGAAAATAATAACAAAATGTATTTTCATCTCTGTCGGACTATTTTTTTTCAAGTAATTGAATAACTAACGTTACTAAAAATCCATTCCCGACAGCAATTCGGATAAAAATTGCCCAGAAATAAATCATTAAAAATCACTCAATTTGCGTATGATGTATAATACAATGGTAAGGAATGGGTTAATACCTCATCTGCTATAATGGGCAAATAGTACTTTTCAGCCAATTTGATGATCTGCTGAAGGTGACTCTTGCTGAAGACACTGCCACAGGGATTGCTAGGATTGAGAACTACGAGAGCAGCTGTGTTCTCATCAATAAGAGATTCCAGATGCAGCAGATCGATTTCCCAGCCCCGTTCAGGCAGAAGATCATACATTCTGAGGCCAACACCAAATCCAGGAGCGAGTGTTTGGTAAATTGAAAAACCTGGTCGAGGGATGAGAATATTCTGGCCACGATCAGCCAGTGCAGCAATGCAAAGCTCAAGAGCTGATGAGCAGCCACTGCAAAGGATTATGTCATCTGCTGTAAGGGGACCAACGTCGTTCTGTCTCGCTTCATACTCAGCAACCGCCCGACGAGCCTCCACGAGTCCAGTTGATGGTCCATAGCCGTTGCACTGGTTCAAGCGAAGCATCTCAATCACTGGTTCCACGATCTCGGGGCATGGTTGGAGATTGCCGAATGTTGTCGGATCACCTGGTAACAACACAACATCAGCAAAAGAAAAGCAACATTGGAGCGTGAAAAGAGCTTTTAGTGATATTGGAAGAAGTCCAATCAAGTGAGTAATTTATAGTCTCTCTCACTCGAGAACCCCAACCGCCTGTCCCACTTTAATTTATTCCGGAGGCTGGTCTGTTGTCGTCAGTCCTAATCATGAATATGCAAATCATCTGAGCGACACAGGTTTCTCACACACCTCAATCTATGTGAGTGTCTCCAAAGGAATAAAATTCATTTATAATCAATTCCACAAATATGAGACAAACAACAATAATGTTGTTTTGCACAATTTTAAAACTCTTTGACTTTTATCGGTATGATATTATTTGTTATTGAACAATCTGATATGTTTATGGATAGGTATTTTTTTTTTAAAAACTTAAATAGGAATGTGGACTTTCTATAAAATACGCAAGTTTTTGGATTCTTACTAAGGATGTTTTCCTTTTTCTTACAGAAAACGAACTTTATGAACAAAAACTTGGACTTTAAATTTTTTAACTTTTAAATTAGAACCCTGAGGAGAATGAGGTAAAAGTTCAAAAATAAGTAAATTGTAGGATAGACCTGCTATCCTACAATTCATATCCTGGTTAGACCTTAAGATAGATCTAGGGTGTATGAACGTTAAAAACTTCATTTATTAATTAATTTTTTCTAACATTCATACCCTATTTAATTTTGGTATGAATAGGGTAAATTAAGCTAATTCAAAATCTGCTCCAAATTGAAATGTTTCGCTATTCCAAATGGAAACGTCATTGTTTTCATGATAAATACAGTACTAAATTACTATATTTATATATTTTCTATACCACATTTTCATTATTTAGTTAATTTTGCTCCAAATAAAGCAAAAATCCATTCATATTCACATATTTTAATTTGTTAATTTCTCAGAAAAATTAAAAGTGTACCTTTTCACCATCGAATTTTTCATAGATCGACCATGTTTTCCAATGAAAAAAACAATGAGGTGACTGTTGTTTATTCGTTTTGTTTAACATTTATGTCATATTTCTGGCTAATTTTAGTTAAATTCACTGCTAATCTTTATTATTAACGGTACGTGAAGTTTTCAAATTAAATAATTACCTATTTCGTGAACAAAAAGAGTTTTTCTGAAGTGTCTGCAAATGCTTCAATGGGAAACCCCGGAAATATGATTTTTTTTTTAAAGAGATTTTCTTATTATCTCAGATGGGAAAGGAGAAAAGAGCAGGAGTAAGAACAAATCCTACACTCAAGAGCAACTCAACAAGGTTTTGGAAGCCTTTCGTCGCGATTTCACTCACACTGTTTGTCTCCAATTAGAAAATTTCCCTTGTCTCCATTTGAATTAATTTGTTTCCAATAGCAGCATTTTACACTCGCGTATTTTTCTTGTATTTAAGAAGTTTTCAAATTATATTTAATGCTTTTTCACTAAACAGTAACATACTAGAAGAGTCAAGGGGCAAATTAATATAATTTTCTTCAGAAAAAAATAGAACTTAATTGTGTTGAATCTTCTGTCAAAGTTATAGCGTCTGGAAATGGTTGAGTAATAGTTAGCAACATTTGTATAAAAATGCTAAATTTCAGCACTTGATGTACGCTGAGAGTTATAGTCTCGAAAATTTGTGAATTTAGGAGATAAATATCTTCCAAATAATGAATAATTTTAAGGGTTAACGTGAAAATATGTGGGTAACTACTAGGGGTGACCGTGAATAGCAAGAATGTAAACATTTTTTTAATGTAACTGCCGTTTGAATTAAAAAGTATCCCGAGCGAAAAAAGAACTAAATTATAAGCAAGAGTTACTGTACTTCATTCTTAAAAGAAATTAATTCCCTAGAAGAGTTTACAGACTTAGGATTTTTGACCACGTATTCTAATAAAACATGAAAATTATAAATCATAATATTTTGAGATTTACTGAATTTGTATAATGCCCAGCGCACAATAACTTTTGTTTTGAAAACATGTTTTTGGAATTTCATTGAGAGTGAATGATATCTAGATCTAGTTCTCTCGCTCACACTTATGGAAAATTCTAAAAACATGTTTACAAACAAAAGTTATTGTGCGCTGGGCATAATATTCAGTTTGTAAGTTCAATTTGTATAAAAACCGGACAATCTCCTTACAGTCATATGCATATGCCCAGCGCACAATAACTTTTGTTTTGTAAACATATTTTTGACATTTTAGTGAGAGTGAATGAAATGTAGATCTAGTCATCTCGCTCATTCTTATAGACAATTTTGAAAACATGTTTATAAACAAAAGTTATTGTGCGCTGGTCATTAAAAAGGGATAAACAAGTAAGGAAAAAACAATTTGTGAATAAAAAATGGCGTATAAAATTGATCATCTGTTGATCATGTCCGAAAATGAAATACAAAATTGTTGCAGTCATTTTAGAAATAAATCCAAAAACATAATTTTGGAAAGATTGTAGGGAATATCAGACTTATGTTAGTGAACCTAGGATCAACTTAAGGTTGATCACTCAAAAGAAAACAGAGATTGTACAGACTCTTCTAAATCTAAGAATAAGTAGCCAAATATTTGTTACAGTAGAGTCTCTCAAATCTGAATCTCTCAAATTCGAACGCCGTTTGGATTCAAAATGTCAATTGTGAGGTTATGTTAGAAAGTTCGTATTCTTGGTGAATGAAAATCATATTTATGTGCTTCTTCCTGAATGTTTACATACATTTATGGTCGTGTAAAATGAAATGGAAATATGTTACCACTAAGACTTGTGAGAAATTACGGGAATTTGATTCAAAGTGCAATTTATTCCCACATAAATTCAGTTAGTTTTAAAAATATCGTTCGAATTTGGGAGGTGAGAAATGTCAAAAATACCCCCCAATCGTTCGAATTTGAGAGACTCTACTGTATATTTAAAGCGTGTAGGGCAAGTGTGCCAAATTTCGGCATAGTTGCATGCAAGCGTCAAAGTCTCAAGTTTGAAATGTAATATTTTAAATACAAATTGATTTTTTTTATTCTTTCTTCTGAAAGAGTGTTGCTTGGAACCTTGTAAAGAGTTTACCGTCTTTATTTACTCTATAATCATTCTTAATACATTTTAAAATGAATAAAAATGTAGACATAGCTTTGGTACCCTATTTCGGCCACCCTCATTCTCATAGTTCCTTGCCCTTCTGGAATTCTTCCAATGCCTTTTTCACGTCATCTCGTTTGTAGTAGCTACATTTTTTGTTATTCTTTTGCATTGTATAATCTCTAGAGTACGTAAAATCTAAAAGTTCATGGAAATTCGAAGAACAAAAAAGGTGGCCGAAATTGCAAGCTGGCCGGAATTTGGCACACTTACCCTATACGAAATATTTTGGCCAACGCTTGATATGAAGTCAATCGCAGTAGGCTTTGAATTTTATTTCTTTCTTTGGTGTCGTTTCAAGACAAATTTATTAGCTTTCTTTTGGTGAAATTCTTGTTAAAAAATATTAATTTTTGACTGAGTAATTGCAAAAAGATGGAGAGCATGTAATGCTTAAAAGTGGACAATAATCTCAAAAATCCAACTCATTGAATTCTTATACTCATTGAACTCTTATACTCATTGAAATATCAAAAACATGTTTACTAAACAAAAGTTATTCTGCGCTGGGCATAATGTTGAAAAAGATTATGCTTTCGAAAAATTATGTTCTATTAAATTTTAACTAATTCGCCATTATTATAAATAATAAAAGTAAAACAAAAAATTATTATATATTAATACAGTAGAGTTCCTCAAATTTGAACATTTGGGGGGTATAGATGACATTTCTCACTCCTCAAATTTGAACAATATTTTCAAAAATATAACGGAATTCATGTGAAATTCACTTTCCCTAAATTAAGATAAACAACTTTAGAGAATATCTCAATGTAATTTATTGTGAAATAGATGGAATTTGTTGCGGAAGTTAATATAATACGATAATATTGAAGAAACATCAGAGAAAAATGGCACTCCACGCAAAACTTTCTTCACATAACCTCAAATTTTACATTTTGAACTCAACCGTCGTTCAAATATGAGGAACTCGACTGTAAATAAGATTCCGCCACTAAGAAAAAAACGGGGGTGCGATTAACTTTTTTTCCTCATAATTTTAACACTTTTTAGGTGTAAAAATATATCAATATTTTTTTAATTAATTTAATTTTTTACACCTTTTTAAGGGTAAAATTAACATGAAAAAGAGTAACTAAAACCCCTACTACACCTAAAAAGCATAATATTTACACTGATTTCGGATCAATACTGCAGGGTAAAATTACAGTAGAGTCTTCTAAATTCGAACGCTCGGGGGGTATTTTTGACATTTCTCACCTCCCAAATTCGAACGATTTTTTCAAAACTAACGAAATTTGTGTGAGATTAAATTGTACTTTGTAACCTTTCTAACATACTTCCTTTTCATTTTACACGACTATAATGTATGTAAACATTCAGGAAGAAGCACATAAATATGATTTTCATTCACCTAGAATACGGACCTTCTAACATAACCTCACAATTGACATTTTGAATCCAAACGGCGTTCGAATTTGAGAGATTCAGATTTGAGAGACTCTACTGTAACATTTCCGGAATGTTATTTTAACTTTTTCGGATTTCTCTCAGTGGCTAAAAATCTTCTGCGTTATATTTAGAATTTAGAATTATTCTATAGGTTTTTTTTGATATACATAATAAATACATAGATTAATATTTTTCATATTCAGTGACCTTCTTGCGACTGCCGCCATCTTTCAAAAGGGGAGATCGGGGCAGATTAGCCACGTATAGTATTAGATAGTGGTATCTTATAGTTTGCCTTCGAAGGAATATTGATGAAACCACTCTATTCTCAATATATATTTCCCTTACTATTCATTGAGATATTTATCAGCTGGATTCACATGATGAAAAGTTGCATGAGAAATTTTACTTTGTAATTCTCAATTTAATTCCCAACTGTTCCCAATTTCAAATCAAATGCGCGCGCGACAAAAATCAGCTGTCAAATCAATTGTGTGATGCGCGTGGAGCAAATTTGTTTGTTTTCGTGAGTAAAAATTCACGGAGGAGAGAAAAATACAGAATATTTGGGCAGAGAGTATTCCAAGGATTCCAAGCATTGCCCTCGTGTGTGATATCTCGGTGGAATGCGTGTGCATTGTACAAAAAGACTCAGATTTGAGATGTGTAATGTGGAGCACAATGTTATCCCGAAAGATAACCCAGCAACACGGAGGAATCAGGACAGGACCATCAGCAAAACATAGAAGAACTACTCCAACAATAGAAGTGCTGTTTTTCCACGAGAACTCAAGAATTGAAATGTCCGGAATTGATTTTGAAGGAAGCATTGTGTGGTGTCAGCATTGCATCAGGAGAGAAGTTGCACCTGAGCCGCAGCGCAGAACCTTGGGGAGGATCTCTCACCAGTTGTAACAAGTAAGAAATTACAATTACTGTTTGTTAACCGAGAAAATTTGACAGCTGATTTTTGTCGCGCGCGTTTGATTTGAAATTGGGAACAGTTGGGAATTAAATTGAGAAATAAAATAATCTTTATGAAAAATTTCTATGCAAAAGTGCGTAAGCCTCAGCCAATCAGATTGCTCTATTTTGATTTATGTATTTTTTCTTATGCACTTTTTCATCATGTGAATGAGGCTTACAAACATTTTTTGTATAAATTTATACGCAATCAAAAATTTCATTTGGTGGCTAATCTACCCGGGTCTCCCCTACTAGTCTCACCTAATCTATATGTATTAATGTTTGTATTACTGAGAGGTTTTGTGAATGTAGTTTGTAAAAAAAAAAACTAGGCACAAAATTTTCTCATTTTGTATTGCAAAGGAAAAAAAAAACAAGTTGAGTGATAATAAAACTGAAAAAATAAAAATGTAAAAATAGAAAAAATAATAAAGTGGAGCTTCTAAAATCTGCAAAACCATGCTTTTACGGTTAACCGTATGTGTGAAAAATATTTTTTTTTAATAAAAACTAAATTTTTCTTATTAATATTGCGGAATTTAAAATATTATTGCTATTTCCTAACAATTCTGCTCGGTTTTGCTCCTAAAATTACTTTTAAAGCTTCCTATCAATTTTTGCTAAATGTTCATCTATTTTAGTATCGTGTTTTCGGCCCCAATGAGAAATGACAGTGAACTCCCAACATCGTTGACTATTTCTCTTTCTGAGAATGGATCTCATTGATCTCATTTATATTATCATCATTTTGTAACATTGATTTCAAAATATTTTTTTTTATGTATTTCAATTAACAGAAAATTTTGAATTGAATGAACGTTTCAAGTTTTTCATGAATGAAATATATAGCTCTCTTTTTAATGCAAGAATTGATAATCTTTCTCATTGTAAATATTTTCATTTTAATATAAGAAGCGCTGTTTTTAATAAATTACTTTTAGATAAGTTATAAAATAGAAAGACTAAACTTTCATGACAACTATGCGTAAAATATGTAAATTGTCCGAGTGAATTCTACTGCGTTGCGCTTGTAAACAAGTAAATCAAATTCAAGAACTTAAATCTCGCACCTCCCGGCCTAAACTGTGACAAGTTATTATTGAAAAGTATTTTTACTATTATCACTTTATGTGTGATCATGCAATTATCACTTCAATGTGTGATGTTGGGACAATTTTTGTGAAAGATAAAAGTTCAAAAAAACAAGATTCCCAAAAATGCAATTTCGAGAAGATTCTCTTCGAGAAAGATCAAGAACTGGACGCTATATGGGAGGAGCGATCGTGATCTATTCTTGAAAAACTTGATTTCGATGTGAGGGGGACAAATTTCGTGGCATTTTTTCCAATATCTGAGGAAGATTTACTATTTTTTTTTTTTGTAAATAAAATGAAGAAGGTCGGGAAAACTTACCAATGGACAAAGGTATTAATTGCTTTTCTGGGTTTGGAGTGAACTTGAGACCATCAACAATTGCTCTTATAGGATTTACTGTACTTTCAGCAAATGATGTGATCTTGAGATTCCATTTAGTCCTCTTACTGGACAAGGGTTTTGTTGTTTTCTTAACGATCCTATCGTGATTGTTGTTAATATGATCAGTCTCCATATCCTTTAAAGGATCTTTGAAGATGATAATCTAACAATTTTTCCAGTTAGGATGTCTTTTTTTTAATTTTCTCTCTCTCTCTCAATAAAAACTCTAAATATCACACTTTTCTATTGATCTAATAGTCAAATATTAATCACTAAAAGTCTTCACATAAAAATTCCTATTTCACTAACACCATCACTTTTGAATGCAACTGCAAGAGTCTAAATTACGATCTGTGTTGTAAAGGTTGTAACTATAAAAGCATATTTCTTTTAGGCCAAAAATTGTGCTGAAAAATTGCCACAAAATGCGCACCAAGAATAGTTAAAAAAAAATAATAATAGTCTTCTTCACTGGACAAGTTCTCCAACGAAACTACTTGTTGCGATTTCAAAGTGGTGAGCTTTTATCTGGTGATCGAGTCGCGAAAAATCTGGAATTGAGAATTACAAATTAATCTCATCCACAGTCACAACCACTCCAAAGCCCATATACAGTGTTGGTTTAAAAATTATAATTTAAATCACTGACAAACATTTTAATAAAAATCATTAAAAGAAATCTCTCACACTAGCCTCTTTTTCTTGCTAACAACGTAGATTCTTCCTGTTTTAGTGGCGTACACACTTTAGTGTCCCAAGGGGGGTAAAAAGTTCTCACAGAATGGAACTTTTTTCGCGGGGCAGAGATCTTTGGGCAGTTCAATGTGCCGTAGACGAAAATGGTAGATTACTTGTTTTTTTTTTGGAAGATGAAATAGTCAATGGCTCACGCAATAGAAGGCCCTGTGAGTGAAATTGGGAATTTTCCACCTTGCCACTGATTTCTCAGCTCAAACTAATATCACTGATCACCTTCATTTGCATAGCTGTAGGTCCACAAACACGGACAGTTCCATGGTGGGGGGAGTCCATCGTGCCAATTCACTCCCCAGATGCATGATCTTTTCAGATCCTGAAAAGAATATCATATGGGAGTCCACCACAAATACGCTATTCTTGAACAGGTCTATGCATTAAATAAAGAAGCAGTAAAAATTAATCAGCAGAAAGCATATAAAAATCTTATAGGGTGTGTGCCAAATTTCGGCCAGCTTCTAATTTCGGCCACTGAGTGAGTGTAATTTCGGCCATGCAAATGAAATAATTAAAATTATGTATGTAATCTTCGAATAGTCAATTAATTCATTTTTCTTTTAAATATTTATTCATTTTAGGATGTATTAACACAAAAACCGTTAAATTTTAGGTTGAATTTGAATTTAAATTGCGTTGTAAAAATTCAGTGTGGAAAGAGCGGAAAGAGTCTACGGAGTCTACAAAAAATGTGACAGATCGATTGTGTTTCTAGTAGTCTTATGCCCTAGATCAGGTGGGTGACATTAGCTCTGAAAAATGCGTCCAGTTTCAGTGTAATTTTTTCCCTGTTTTCGTACACATTTTACGAGATATCTACAAAACTATGTAGATTGCCAATTTAGGGTTTTCGGTTGCCTCTTCGTTATTAAATTGGCTTTTATTTTGTATTAGTATTTTTTACTAATTCATTCTACAATGACAGAAAACAGCTAATAAACTCAAAAAAAATTTCGGCTCGCTAGAAACATATAGGAAACATAGGAAATGTCATACCCCTGCCCTAGATACACTTACGACTTAAGCCGAGAGACGACTTAGTGGAAAATGATAGAAATGTAGTTTGACGATTATTTCTAATAAAATTACGCTAAGCCGTCTCTCAGCTAATCCTCAGGTTTGTCGAGGCGCTTACGATTTGTGGTGAAGTGCAAGAGGTTTTCCTTTGGTGTTTTTCATGAAAATTGATTAGTTTTCATTTAAGATTGTTTCTGTTTATGTTAATAGCGAATCATTCTTTAAATTTCGGGTAAAATTTCTCAGCTGGATCCTGTATTTCACGTAAAAAAGTATATACTTTGTGAGCGTCTCTCCAATGAGGTAGTGTTGCCTATTGCGACAACATATTTTGCTTACCTAAATTTCTTATTCACTTTATGTGTTTTTTTTTTCAATTTCTGAGTTCTACAATGTCTAGAGAAAAAAAAACCATCGCTTCTATGAAAAAGATGATGTGGAAAAGGCCTTGGAAGAGTTCAGGAAGGGCAAATTGCTACGGGAATCTGCGCGTAAATTTGAGATGCTATTCTTCAGGTCTTCAGGACAATTTACGCGGAAGATCTCAGGGCTTGTGGGTCATATAAACGTATTAAACTAAATATTAAACTCGTTCTGTTTGACGTTTTGAAATTTTCTATCCGTTGCGTTACAAAAAGTGGTCAGAAAAAAGGTGACCGGTATTTCACTCAAAGTGACCGGAATACTATACCCAAAGCAATGTCCATATTATTATTAATTTTTCAATATTTTAGCAAGTGATTTAAAGAAAACAAAGATGATAAACTAGTCTTCAAGGTTCCACACAACCCTCCCGAAAAGAAAGTAAAGAAATATCAATATGAATTAGAAATATTGCATTTCAAACTTAGGACTTCGGTGCTTATATGCAACTATGCCGAAATTTGGCACACTACCATAGTTGTCTTATAATTTTCAGAGAATTTTAAACAAGCTTTGGCCTTACTCAAATTGGTCAGAAGATTTCTCCTGCTTCCTCCAGAAAGTCACAGGATCTGCTAGGATAGGGTTGTCCGATGACAAAATCGCAGAAGATCTGTGATTTTCTGAAAAAAAAAAACACTCAGAAAAAAATATGTCGTAAAATTGTTCGTAAATGTTGGTGAATTCCTACTGAGGACTTACAAAATGCTCGTAAATCTTAACACCCACAAACACGTTTTATAATTTTTACGAACAAACAAGTTCGTAAAAGTTTGTATTTTTTTACAAAAAAAAAATATAAGCACTTTTTTGTTCGGAAATACAATCCCGCACCAGGATGGTCAGGATGGTCACTGGGCTAAAAAAATCCTCAAGAATACACAGATGGAAGAAGTTCCGGAAAATTCAAGAGAAAAGCCAGTGATAAGCCTAGATCAGCTTATAGAGGTGTGATTCCTTCGTTGCAAATTTCGTTTAAATTGTATGTAACTTATTATGGTTATTAATGAGGAAAATTGGATGAGAAATGCATAAAAGTGTCTGAAAATCTTTAAAGTAGATTGTCTCTGAAACTATTAGAGATAGAGGCCTCAAACTTTACAGTTGAATTCCACTAGTTCTAGTAAGACACCACCTGTAGAAAAGCATTCCACATTTGCGGTTGTGGATATTTTCTATCAAAATACACTGAATGCCATCCCAAGAAATTCCCACAAACACTTTCTCACTTTTTACGGCGATTGTATGACATATTTTCATGTAGAACGTGCGACTTGGAAAAATTCTGTAAAAAAAAGATTGATAAAAATGAAAACCGGTGTGGATGAATTTTATTCAACAATTTTTTTTTTTAATTTATTTAAAAAAAAAATGTTAATTTTTTTACTGTTCATAGTGTGTAAACACGTGTTATTGATTTAAAGTGCATCTTGTTAAGATATTAAATTTCGGATAAAAATTACTTATCGGTTATGAATTTTTATAGTGCGGTTCATTATCGATTCATAACCGATTGGAACCGATTTAGTTTTGTCAGAAATTCTAAGGGCCTTGACAGACCTGAGGATTAGCCGAGAGACGGCTTAGCGTAATTTTATTTGACAGAATGGTTAAACTTCATTTCCATAATTTTCCCGTGATTTAAATTGAACTTATATGTGTTAATTGCATAGAATTTTATTGAAATTTGATATATTTTTTGTTGGATGGCGCCACTTGTGGTGCCATAACTGCAATAATGGCGCGAAGCCATTGCCGGATGTGCAAGATGTGTCAATGATAAAATTGCAAGTCAGTTAGTTGGAATTGGACTTTACAAAGGAACACATCGCGGCAAGTGAAATTCGTATTTAAATAAAGTGAATTATCTAATATCATTAAACTAAATAAAGTGAATTTAAATCAATTAAAATAAATCTAAACAGTGAGTTAAGAACATTAAAATCAGTGAAGTAAAAAGACGTGAAAAATTATAAAAGAAATAGTGCATAGCAATAACCTCAAAAAGGCCCCTGAACCCGCGATCCGGCGACAAGGAGAGATTAATTCTTTTCCTTCGATATTTTAGGTGAGTCTCTCCTCAAGCTACAATACTTGGCGACAAGGAGAGATTAATTCTTTTCCTTCGATATTTTAGGTGAGTCTCTCCTCAAGCTACAATACTTGGCAGACGGGATGGCTGAAGGTGAAAGCAAGGTCACCGAGACGCTTCTAGAAGCTGTGGCTGCTCTGCTGAAAGAGGTCAAAGATCTCAAATCCGAGCAAAAAGTGGTAGTCCCGTTGCAGCAATCGAGTGAGGTTTCTGTGGATGCTTTGTCCAGAGGCATTTCCCCTTTTTCATATGCCCCTGAACAAAACCTCACTTTCGACATGTGGTATCAGCGCTACAAAAGCACATTTTTGTTCGATGGCAAGAATTTAGATGATGCTGCAAGAGTGAGGCTGCTTCTTAGACGTCTGGATGCATCGTCTTATGAGCGATATGCGAGCAATTTGCTGCCACGTGAGCCAGCCAATCTGAGCTTCGATGAAAATGTTGCAAATTTAATAAAGCTCTTCGGAAAGGGTGAGTCTTTATTTTGTACACGTCGAAAGTGTCTTCAGCTTATTCTCAAAGACACTGATGATCTCACAACCCATGCTGGAGTGGTTAATCGTCACTGTGAGGCATTTAAATTAGCAGAATGTACTGCAGATCATTTCAAAGCATTGATTTTTGTCAATAGCCTGCAAAGTGAAAAGTATGTTCTAGTCCGGGAGCAATTGTTGACAAAACTCGAGACGGAACCCGCGGATAAAATCACTCTCAATTTTATGGTAGAGGAGGCTCGTCGCCTTATCAATGTGAAAAGTGATTCCCGCCTCGATACTCCCGTAGCTAGTGTTAGTGTTTTAAAGAAAAAGGATTTTGCGCCCAAGAAAGACAAACCTCCACGTCCGTGTTACCTTTGTGGCTCCATGCATTTCGTGAAAGATTGCTCCTACGTGAATTCTAAGTGTTCTGAGTGTGGCAAGGTCGGGCATAAAAACGGATATTGTCCCTCTTTTCCTCAAGATTCAGATAAAAAGAAATCCACGGGCAAAAAGTATTTCGCGAAGAAGAAAAAACAGTCCAATCAGGCTCGCACAAACGCTGTATTTTCACCCAGAAGTCCTGGAAGGAAATACTTATTCCCGAGAATTAATGGGCACACAATTGAATTTCAACTCGATTGTGCAGCCGACGTGTCCATTATCTCAGCTGACACCTGGAGAAAGCTCAAACAACCCTCTCTCACACCTATTTCTTTGAAAGTCAGGGATGCCCAATCTCAATATATCGAAATGTTAGGAGAATTTGAGTGTTCTATTCGGCTTGGAGAAAATGAGGTTAGGGGACGATGTCTCGTATCCGAGAAGACTTCAGGAAATCTATTCGGCATTGAATGGATTGAGGCACTGGGATTGTGGGATTATGCTCCGAGTTCCTATTGCAACTCTATCCAGCAGGAAATCGACACTACCTCTGCGATTAAGGAGCTACAATCTACTTTTCCTGTGGTGTTTGGTACCGAAATGGGTCAGTGCACGAAAGCCACTGCATCCATTCACCTCAAACCTCATGTCAGCCCCGTTTTTCGTCCAAAACGTCCTGTGGCATTCCACCTAATGGCTACGATCGACGATGAGCTTCAACGCCTGCAAGCTTCGGGAATCATCACACCCACTGAATTTTCGTCGTGGGCAGCGCCCATAGTCGTTACTAGGAAGCCCAATGGCCGCATAAGAATATGTGGAGATTATTCAACTGGCCTAAATGAATCGGTTGAGATGAACAATCATCCGATCCCAGACCCCGACAGTCTATTTAGCCAGTTTGCCAATAAACGTGTCTTCAGTCACATCGACCTATCAGATGCGTACTTGCAGATTCCCATGGATGAGGAATCGAGTCAATTATTGACAATACATACTCATCGTGGTCTATTTCGATTCAATAGGTTGCCCCCTGGTATCCGGAGTGCCCCCGGAATATTCCAAGAAATCGTAGAAAGAATGCTTCAAGGCATTCCTGGGGTAATTTCCTATTTTGATGATATCTGCGTGGCCAGCAGTGACACCAAAGAGCATTTTGCGGTGCTCAAAGAAGTCTTCAAACGCCTGGAGGACTACAATTTCCGTGTTAAATTGGAGAAGTGCCGATTTTTTTCGCGTGAAATAAAATTTCTTGGTGTCGTTGCAGATGAAAAAGGCCTACATCCGGATCCCGATAAAACTGAAGCAATTTGCAAAATGCCCGCTCCATCCAATGTGAGTGAACTTCGCAGTTTTCTCGGAGCAGTGCAGTTTTGGGGACGATTCATCCGATCAATGAGTGAGATTAGAACTCCATTGGATCGCTTACTCAAGAAGGGTGTTCCGTGGAAGTGGACAGCTGAATGTCAAGCTGCATTCAAAAAGTTCAAGGAAATTATCACCTCAGATCTTTTGCTGACCCACTACGATCCAAATCTCCCCATTGTGGTTGCCTCAGATGCCTCTTCATACGCTATAGGGTCTGTAGCCTATCACCAGTATCCTGACGGGACACAGAAGGCTTTTTACCATGCCTCCAGACGCCTGACGGAAACCGAACAGCGCTATAGTCAAATAGAAAAGGAAGGGCTTGGAATCGTTTACGCTCTCAAAAAGTTTCATCGCTTTATTTATGGGAGGAGATTTACTTTGCTGACCGATCACAAACCACTTGTGTCGATTTTCGGAAGCAAGAAAGGGATTCCGGTACACACAGCTAACCGCCTTCAAAGATGGTCGCTGATTTTACAAAGTTACGATTTTGAGATAAAATTTATCTCAACCGACAGCTTCGGGCATGCGGATGTGCTGTCGAGACTGATCAGTGCAAGTCGACCACCCTTAGAAGAAGTCGTGATTGCAGAAATTCAACTAGAGGAGACTCAAGATCGTCTTATCGTTGAGGAAGCTTCTTCGAGACTACCTGTGAATTTCAACATGATCAAGCGCGCAACACAATATTCGGAGAGTTTACAGGATGTTGTGAACTACATCAAGGGCGGATGGCCGACATCACTGAAGTCAATTCGTTCCAAGGAAGTAGCGAAGTATTTCAAGATCAGGAATGCTCTCTCGCTTATCCATGACTGCGTGTTTTACAGGGAGAGAATCGTTGTTCCAGAGCAATTTCGCAAGAAAATCATCACTCAACTGCATGATGCACACCCTGGTATGTCGAGAATGAAGTCCATAGCTCGAGGATACGTTTTCTGGCCGGGTATCGATAGCGAAATTGAGCAGAAAGTCAAAAGCTGTACAGACTGCGCCTCTGCCGCAAAGACTCCTGTGAAAGCAGAATTAGCATCATGGCCGCTAGCTACACATCCCTGGGAGCGAATTCATTTGGATTATGCCAAATATCGAGGTGAAACCTTCTTGCTAATCATCGATGCGTACTCCAAATGGCCTGAAATTTTCCGGACTCCGTCATCAACAACCACGCAAACAATTCAAAAGCTCAGAGAGACTTTCGCACGAAATGGTCTTCCGGAAACAATTGTTAGCGACAATGGGACGCAGTTTGTAAGTGACGAGTTCGAGGAATTTTGTCGGATGAACGGCATCAAGCATCTTAAGACCAATCCTTACTGTCCATACAGCAATGGGCAATGCGAGAGGCTTGTGGATTCATTCAAGAGGTCGCTGGAGAAGCAAGGGAGGACAATTTCTTTGGATGTTAGTCTTCAAAGGTTCCTGGCAAACTACAGAACTACTCCAAATGAAAATTCACCTGATGGAAAATCTCCTTCGGAGGTATTGTTCTCGAGAAAAGTTAGGACGATTTTTGATTTGCTCAAATTTCGTGATCCGCAGGACCCTCAACGAAACAAGAAAATGGAAGAGCAGTATAATCGCAAACACGGTGCAAAGAAACGCTCATTCCAGAGGGGGGAGGAAGTCTATGCAAAGAAGTTCTTCCAAGGTGGAAAGTTCACATGGGCTCCAGGAACAGTAATTGAACGTCGAGGCTCAGTCAGCTATAATGTGCGTTTATCAGATGGAATCATTATCCGCTCACACATTAATCAGCTTAGAGGCCGTTTAGCGAATTCAGAGAAGACTACAGATTCGCTTCCACTGTTCTTCGCACCCAGTGATGCACCGAAACACCCAACTCCTCGCCACAGTCCCAACTCTGCGGATGTTCCTAAGGATTCCTCAACAGGATCTAACAACTCTACTCCGATTGCTACAACGTCGTGGAAACCAACACCAATTGTCGTTAGCGACACTCCTGATGGTTTAGGTTTGGATACGTCGGAACCAGAATTCCTTGGATTTCCTGAAACTCCTCGTAATACCACGCCAACACAGGAACCAGAGGAACCGAAAACACCGGACGCACCAATTAGACCGTCTTCATCGCCCATAGCGCAACGTCTTCGTCCCGGACGTCCTGCTCCTGGGTCCTACACAGAAAGGATGAGGGCACGTCGCCTCATTCCTTAAAGGGGGGAGGTGTTGGATGGCGCCACTTGTGGTGCCATAACTGCAATAATGGCGCGAAGCCATTGCCGGATGTGCAAGATGTGTCAATGATAAAATTGCAAGTCAGTTAGTTGGAATTGGACTTTACAAAGGAACACATCGCGGCAAGTGAAATTCGTATTTAAATAAAGTGAATTATCTAATATCATTAAACTAAATAAAGTGAATTTAAATCAATTAAAATAAATCTAAACAGTGAGTTAAGAACATTAAAATCAGTGAAGTAAAAAGACGTGAAAAATTATAAAAGAAATAGTGCATAGCAATAACCTCAAAAAGGCCCCTGAACCCGCGATCCGGCGACAAGGAGAGATTAATTCTTTTCCTTCGATATTTTAGGTGAGTCTCTCCTCAAGCTACAATATTTTTCAAAAAAATTTAAGCTTGAGGTTTAACCTAGTTCATGACTCTGTAGTAAGGGTTTCAGACCTTTAGCCATATGGCTTAATTCGTCTAATTCCTTATCAGGCAAGATTTTTGAGGAGATTGTTGTTTAGGATTGGATGGCCATTAAGGGCAAATTATCTATTAGATTTTGAAAAATTGTTTCTTATTTACATTTTTGAGACCTTAGAGAACTGGGCTAAACCTCCAGTCTGAACTAGGCATAAATGTAAATATTAAATAATAAGCGGTTTTTATAAGTCTTATGGATCATCTTAAGTGAAAATTTTCAACAAAATCTTGTTTGATAAGAAATGAAAGAAACTCACCGTCACGGCTAAACCTTAAATCTAAAGCCCGTATAAGGAGAAATTTTCGGTTCATCGCGCTAGTGGACTCTTCTAAAATTATTTACTTATTTAACACTTTAAAGACGAAAGGGTCAAAATTTGCGTGTCAGAAAAAATCATTTCTTTTTCTACCTTTTCAAAGCAAAGCATTCTTTTTTGGGTCACCCAGTCGTCCTTAAGGGATTAACCCTTTAAGGACGATTAGAACACCGGTGTCCCATAAAGAAAATAATTTTTCCGGCCTACCTCAAGTTATTTTTTTTCCTTATATTTGTACGTTTTTGCAAAGTAGAAGGTTGAAGGAACCTAGGATATTTTTGCAAGTCTCCAGGTTAAATTCTCATAATGAAAAATAATTTCAATTATTTTTTATACTTCCAATTTTTTTTAAGCATAACCCCTTTGGGAATTAAAACTACAATACTCAAACGTAATATTTTTCATTAGAGTGAAAATTATCATTCATTGGTATTGTCAGAAAAATCACTTAAATTTTCAGGCTTTTGTCCCTATCGGTCATAGAGGAAAAAAATACACCGAATCTGACTCTTGGATTTTCTAAGGTTAGATGTGAGACCTTTTACTGATTTTGTATATCGGTTTCATTTTTATTGCTGATTTTCGGTCCGCGAAAACTGTCTCGTCTTTAAAGGGTTAAAAATAAAAAAAATCTAACATGAAAATCTTACAAATTTAAATGCTTCGAAGTTGGAATTTTGCAGCATAGGGTAAAGGCTTATAATTTTGGACAGTCTGCTGATAAGCATCGATGTTCCAAGTTTGAAGTGCGATATTTTCAATACTAATTGACTTTTTTTGTTACTCTCTTTTCAGAAGGGTTGTTTAGAAACTTAGCAAGCTATTTATCGTCTTATCTTTTCTAAAATCAGTTTTAATACGTTTAAAAATGAATTGATATGTAGAGGTGAATTTGACTCTTATTTTGGACAACTTGATTATTAATTTTTACAACTTGGCTGTAAATTTGGACAGCTAATCCGCCTCAAGAGGATGCCCATTGTTCTTCATTTCATGAACCAATCTTACCAAGTCCTCTTCCTGTTCATGTAAGGGAAACGTAGAATGATACAAGAAGCCCAGAAACTTTCCATATCATTCATTAAAGTAAGTTGACTTCGGTACTCCAAGTACGTGCGGATTCGCTCATTCCCTGGCCTTTCCGGGTTCCTTTCAAGGCATTTCTCGCTACATCTCTTTCGTAGAGATGATGCTCCTTTGTTTCCCCAGGCATTTGTCCAACCTAGTCATCACAAAAGCTAAAACTTCACGAAATTTCGTGAGAAAAACACCTGTCCAAAATAAGGAGTATCACCTCACTACTGGTAAATGTCTTAAAACATTTCCCATTTTTCACACGAAAAATATAATTCACAAGGCAAATCTCACTTCAGATCAAATGTACAAATCACCACTAACGTGAATCAACACATATTCAATTAATATTCAATAATATCACTCAAAAAAAGCGAACAAACTTTGTTAGTACTTCACCAAAACTAAATAAGACTGAAGTAAACACGAAGTTCTGTCGTATTTCTTGTAAGCAATTGCTCACATTGAATTTTCAACAAAGCAATTTCAACTCAAATAATATTCAAAATTTAACGTATTTAGTGTTAAAATCTTCCAAAAAGAACAAATATTTATATAGAATTCATTGTTCATCAAATATTGGAATAAAAATCCATCATTTTAATCAATTTATTTTTAGTGTCCAGTTATCCTCAAAGTGGCCAAAATAAGAAACTGGACAAAATTATGAGCCTTTCCCCTATGTTATAAGCGTTATAAGCTAAAATCGATGTAACGAATATTAAAAATATTTTTGTAATCTGAGAAACCTTCAAGGCCTTGAAAAGAAAATAACTAAAGACTAAAGTGAAGTAAAACCAAATCAAATTCTAATTTTAGATTTAATTTATTCACATTAGCTTTATAAATTATGTACATTGTTTGAAGATAAATTTTAATTATTTTTCTGTCAAGGATTTTTATCCTTAAATTGTCAGAAACTCTTACCCGTTTGAAAAAGCAAATCCTTTGTACACGGTGTAAAGTGCATCAACATTTTTCCCACTGTTCTGTGTTGCTTTTAATTCCGCGGAAGCAACAACATACATATTTCACGATCTATTTTATATTTATTGTGTGTGGTACAAGTAGAGTCAGAAGAACTTGTACATCAGGCTACAACTCATTTTGCTAATTGGTTGGCTTTTTGTCCATAGCGTCTTTTTGCCAGAGCATTTTCTTTTAGAATTTCGAACGCATTCGGTTCCATTTGAGAACCAGAGGGAGAAGTGCATCTCGCTTCTGTACAGACTTTGCAGAGGGATGGAAATTTGCACGTCTCAGACGCTCCAAATACCGATCAATAGCAACAGCTGGAAGGAGGATTTGTAGACAGTCTTGTGGAATTTTATCCCTCAATGATCGAGCTTTTGCAAGATGTTGATGAGCTATTGTGGCAATCTCAAATACACAATTTTCTACCCCTTTGTCTTTCTCTTGATCACGATAGATCCTCTCTTGACTCACTCCGTGCTTGAGTAGTGTCTCCTGAGGAATAGGGATAATGGCATTGCGACGTTGATAAGGCAGAGATCTGATTATGTTGCTGATTCCTTGAGCTTTCCCCAGATGTGATACCGCATGATCAGCATGGATGTTTTTAACTCCAGCTGCTTCCAGGAGCAAATAATACACACTGGAATTGGTCTGTTCGGCATAATCCTCCAGTTCCTTAACTGTCAAGAAGGAAACATTGCCAAATCTCCGTCTTGCTTTAACCAATCTATGGAAATACATTTTAGACAGAGAACATTCCTTTGTGGTATTTTTGAGTTCAATAGCAATTGGATGTTCAGGTATTGGGACATCTTTTGAGCTAAAGATCTTATCTACAGCATCTTCCCAAAATTTCAGTCTCATCTCACCAATTTTTGCCTCTGAAACTTGACTATTGACTCGTGCTACTTCAACATTGAAAGCTCTTATGGAAAAAGCTTTTCTTCTGAGTGAATTGTTCAGTAGCAGGAGTGCCAGAAAATTCTCATAATCGTGATTTCTGCAAAATATTTTAAAGTTTACCACAATCAAAACATTTTCTCCATTGTTTACTTACTTTACAGAATTCAGGCAATAATTCGATATATTGCCATTGACACCAGATAAATTGCGAATATTTGTTTGCAGAGAAAGTTTGTGAATCAATTTGGAACTTCTGCACAGGCAATAATTCATTTTTATTAAGGAATTTGCACAATTTTCTCAGAATTCAAATGGGTTTGAGGTTATGAAAGTCCACCGGGGTGACATCCAATAACAGAAAATCGATTTCCCGCGAAAAATCTTCGGTAAAACTTCGGGCTGATTTGTTGCTAACTTCAGTTGCTTCGAGAGGTGCCCAGTGTTTTTTTCCTCCTGCTCCTGCCTCTTGCAGGATTTTTCATGTGACTCTTTTCCTAGTTCTTCTGCAAGTGTTGAGTGTGAAAATGGCAATTTTTAGTGTCTTAAGACTCCCTCTTACCTTGAGAACTGCTTATTGTGGGAAATCAGTGTTGAATGTATGTGAAAGAGATGATATAACACCACATAACCTCATTCTCATTGATTTTTTTGATTCCTTCTTCCTCTGGTTAGAATCCCAGACTTTTCTCTTCTCATGCCAAGTTCGCGGAGCACAAGCCGCTGGAGAAGATTAGGAATATTGGGATATCTGCTCACATTGACAGTGGAAAAACGACACTCACTGAGAGGATTCTCTACTACACCGGCCGGATAGAGACTATGCATGAGGTAAAAGGGAAAGACAATGTGGGAGCCACTATGGACTCGATGGAGCTTGAGAGACAGCGGGGGATTACCATTCAGTCTGCAGCCACTTATACCATCTGGAAGGAACACAATATTAACATAATTGACACTCCTGGTCATGTGGATTTTACTGTGGAAGTTGAGAGGGCACTTCGTGTTCTGGATGGAGCAATTCTTGTTCTGTGCGCTGTAGGTGGAGTTCAGAGTCAAACACTGACGGTCAATAGGCAAATGAAGCGATACAACGTTCCCTGTCTGGCATTCATCAATAAACTAGATCGAATGGGAGCAAATCCAAACCGTGTCCTGCATCAGATGCGTTCCAAATTGAATCACAATGCCGCTTTCCTGCAGCTTCCCATTGGCCTTGAATCTGATTCTGAGGGAGTTGTTGATCTTATAAGGAACGAAGCTATCTACTTCGAGGGAGACTTTGGAATGAAGATCAGAAGAGATGAAGTCCCTCAAGAGATGAGGGCAGAAGCTGGTGATAGACGGCAGGAATTGATTGAACATTTATCAAATGTGGATGACACTCTCGGAGAGCTCTTCCTGGAGGACAAAGGATTGACCATTGAGGACATAATGGGAGCAATTCGGAGATCATGCCTCAAGAGGAAGTTCACGCCTGTTCTCATGGGTACTGCACTCAAGAATAAAGGTGTTCAGCCCTTGCTGGATGCAGTCCTGGACTATCTTCCAAATCCCGGCGAAGTGGAGAATACAGCTCTGGTGGAGGAGGAAGGAAAGCCCACTGAGAAAATTGTTCTAAATTCAGCCAGGAGCGATTCCAATCCTTTCGTAGGATTAGCTTTCAAACTAGAAGCTGGAAGATTTGGTCAGTTGACCTATTTGAGGTGCTATCAGGGAATGTTAAAGAAAGGAGATAATATCTACAACACGAGGACCAACAAGAAAGTTAGGATTGCTAGGCTAGTTCGTTTGCATTCAAATCAAATGGAAGATGTAAATGAAGTTTTTGCCGGAGATATCTTTGCTCTCTTTGGCGTCGATTGTGCCAGTGGTGACACTTTTGTGGTCAATCCAAAGCTCCCACTCTCAATGGAATCTATCTATGTTCCTGATCCCGTTGTGGCTATGTCAATTGTGCCCAATAATACCAAGGATCGGGACAATTTTTCAAAAGCCATTGCCAGATTCACCAAGGAGGATCCTACATTCCATTTTCACTACGATCCCGATATCAAGGAGACCCTAGTCTCAGGCATGGGAGAACTTCATCTCGAGATCTATGCACAACGCATGGAACGCGAGTATGGGTGTCCAGTGACACTGGGGAAGCCCAAAGTGGCTTTCAGAGAAACCCTAGTGGCTCCTTGTCCCTTTGACTATCTCCATAAGAAGCAATCAGGTGGCCAAGGGCAATACGGAAGGGTTACGGGAATACTGGAACCCCTTCCTCCAACGAATAATACAGTCCTGGAATTTGTGGATGAGACAATTGGCACGAATGTGCCCAAGCAATATATACCAGGAATAGAGAAGGGCTTTAGGGCAATGGCAGAGAAAGGCTTGCTCACAGGTTAGTGTTAATTTTAAAAATCAGTCATAAGCCCAGATAAAAAAATCCATTTTTTTTAGGTCATCGGTTGTCTGGTATAAAATTCCGCCTTCAGGATGGTGCCCATCATATGGTGGATTCCAGTGAATATTCCTTTTTCCTGGCCGCCCAAGGAGCTGTACGGGAAGTTTTTGAAAATGGCGCCTGGCAGATCCTAGAACCCATTATGTCGGTGGAAGTGACAGCTCCTGAAGAATTCCAGGGAGCCATCCTTGGTCAGTTGAGTAAACGCCATGGAATCATCACTGGAACAGATGGGAATGAGGGATGGTTCACCACATACGCTGAGGTTCCCCTGAATGACATGTTTGGCTATGCGGGTGAATTGCGATCTAGCACTCAGGGAAAGGGTGAATTTACAATGGAATACTCACGATATTCTCCTTGTCTGCCGGAGTTGCAGGAAAAACTCATTCAGGAATATCAACGATCACAGGGCATTGTAGTAGATGAGAGGAAAAAGAAGAAGAACTAAATGTTTTTAGTGTATATTATTATTAAATGAATTCTTTAAATAAATTATTTTAATGAATTATTCAGTTTTTTTTTAATATGAAATTAAGTAAAGTAAGGGGTGGCAAAGCGTCCGAGGCTTTGCGAGCTGCTCGAACTCCCGAGAAAGAGCTCTGCCTTATATACCTTTTCGCAAGTTTTCTGATGTACAGAAAATTATTGTCGAATTTATTTTGTCTATAAATCACTACAAAACCATCTTGAAGTTGAAAATTGTTCAAGAAGAGGGTTTCAAAAAAAACATTAACCTTTTAATTAATTAATTGAACAAATTGTGTGAAAATTAAGCTTTGACCTTCAATAATTCAAGATGGCGATTTTTCCGGTGATAGGTGTCTAAGGACGAAATGTTCAGCTGGACTACCTCCATAACATATCCAAAAATGAAGGAAATCGTCAGGGCCAATTTTTTTTTAAAATTAGAAAAACCTCATTTTTTGCCTATTTTTGGAGGATGGATGGACTGACAGAAAACTGATATATGGGTGAAATTGCCATAGAACTTGGGGTCCCGGTCAAAATCCCGAAAGCCAAAGTCCCGAAAGCCAAAATCACGAACGTCAAAATCCCGAAAGCCAAAATCCCGAATGGGCCAAAATTCCGAAAGCCACCCCATAGCAAAATTCCGCAAAAATTCCAATGGAAAACTTGCGTCCAAATGGCTAAATTCGCTGGAATTTGACGCTAAAATTCCACTAAGTTTTCCTATGGAATTTAAAGCCGGAAATTCCATGGAAATCATAGTGCTCCATGGAATTTACTAGTACGACATGCTGGAATTCCTGCGTTAAATTCCGCGGTATTCCGCGGAAGATTTATATGGAAACTCACACGTGAAACGTCCGCGGGATAAGCTGGAAAAAACATATGGAAATTTCCACTATCTTTCCATACTGTTTTATATGGATTTTTCCACTAGTTTTCTGAAATGTCAAACAAATAAAATGGTGTGCGATAACTTTTAGAATTTGTTTCCAAACCTTCCGCAAACATTTCTAGTGATTCATGTGGCAATTATAATATAATTAATTATGCGACACTGCGTTTTGTGTAGATAATAGTGAAGTGATTACATTAAATAGGCCGCCAACCTAAAATAATACAGTTTTTATGTCATTTAATAAATATTTTCGGGAAAAATATTTTTTTTTTAAATATTTTTTTATTGCTCAAAGTGTTAATTCGTTATTGCTGTTTTAGTAAAACATATTATAATCCTCGTAATCTTTGCCGTTTCTATAAAATTCGGAAGTAAAATCATGAGGTGCATGTGACAGCTTCATTTTTTCTTCATTTTATTTTGGTGGAAAAATCCACATAAATTCCACGAGCATTTCCATGGATGTATTCTATAGAAAAAATCCAGCATAAATCCATTAAATTTTCCTTGGAACCTATTATGGAAAATTCCTATGGAATTTTTTAAGGAAAAATAGTGGAAAATTCCAAGGAATTTTTCGCTTGTTATTCCTATTCCGCTTTCTTTCCCCATTGCAAAAGAAAGCGGAATAGGAATAACAAGCGAAAAATTCCTTGGAATTTTCCACTATTTTTCCTTAAAAAATTCCATAGGAATTTTCCATAATAGGTTCCAAGGAAAATTTAATGGATTTATGCTGGATTTTTTCTATAGAATACATCCATGGAAATGCTCGTGGAATTTATGTGGATTTTTCCACCAAAATAAAATGAAGAAAAAATGAAGCTGTCACATGCACCTCATGATTTTACTTCCGAATTTTATAGAAACGGCAAAGATTACGAGGATTATAATATGTTTTACTAAAACAGCAATAACGAATTAACACTTTGAGCAATAAAAAAATATTTAAAAAAAAAAATATTTTTCCCGAAAATATTTATTAAATGACATAAAAACTGTATTATTTTAGGTTGGCGGCCTATTTAATGTAATCACTTCACTATTATCTACACAAAACGCAGTGTCGCATAATTAATTATATTATAATTGCCACATGAATCACTAGAAATGTTTGCGGAAGGTTTGGAAACAAATTCTAAAAGTTATCGCACACCATTTTATTTGTTTGACATTTCAGAAAACTAGTGGAAAAATCCATATAAAACAGTATGGAAAGATAGTGGAAATTTCCATATGTTTTTTCCAGCTTATCCCGCGGACGTTTCACGTGTGAGTTTCCATATAAATCTTCCGCGGAATACCGCGGAATTTAACGCAGGAATTCCAGCATGTCGTACTAGTAAATTCCATGGAGCACTATGATTTCCATGGAATTTCCGGCTTTAAATTCCATAGGAAAACTTAGTGGAATTTTAGCGTCAAATTCCAGCGAATTTAGCCATTTGGACGCAAGTTTTCCATTGGAATTTTTGCGGAATTTTGCTATGGGGTTTGCAATGGGGCAGAATCTCGAATTCTTAAAAGTGTCATAGCTGCAACCTCAATTGCACCCGCGCTTGCTGGAGGCAAAGGGAAATTTTCTGTCTCTTGGAAAATTATTCTAAACATTTTCTTCCATATAATTTCATCCCTTTCATGGGGATCTCAGTGGTGCAATAGGCAAGACAGCTGGTCTTGGGCGGACGAGATATCTGACTCGACTCTCAAAGTTGTGAGTTCGAGTCCCGCCCGGTGCAAACAATTGAATGTCGAGAAAAAGACATTTTTTTTCACTGCGGTAAAACGTAATAAAATGCACCGCCTCTGCCCACAAACCTTCAGGAGCACGGAAGAAGCATTCACTACGGGGAAGGCGTTCCTGGGCGATCTATGATCAGCAGATTCTTCCAACACGAGGCACCTTGTAATGATTACATTGTAATACTAAATAAAGTGTCTCGATACGATTAATAATAATCCCTTTCATGATTTTGGCTTTCGGGATTTTGGCTGCCACAGAGAGAACTGGGCTAAACCTCCAGTCTGAACCCGGAATAAAGTCACTAGTTCGAGCTTTTCGCAAAGCATGGGATGCTTCGCCATCGCCACACGGTAAAAACCTTTGGACACTGACCAAAATATTGGAACAAGTTTTGTTATGAAATGCAGTTACAATTTTGTTAGAGTTTTCCTTTGGAACCATTTTGATACAGTGGAATGTCTACAAATTCGAGTTGAATTCGTTTTATACAAATTCGTTCCTGAAAGTTGGAATATAATTTGTTGCACTCGGCTGTTTTGTTCCCACTGTTAGGAACAAATTGGTACATATTTTTTATAACAATATTATTCCTACATCTGTAACATATTTGTTCCAAAAATTTTCGGTGTCCGTAAACGAGGTAATTTTTGGAACGAAATTGTTACTCATATGGGGAATCTTTTTGTTCCCATTGTCGGGAACAAATCTGCGTAAGTGATTTCGTCTTACAGTTAAGGCCTATACTTCAGTAGAGATGGATTTCGGTGGCAAAAGTTCATAAGGAACATCAAATAAAAATCAACTTAAGAGTGTTTTATACAGACGCATGCATGACGAAATCAAATGCGATTTCTGGCAGCAGGAGGGGAAGAGAATTTCGAATTAAAAAAGTAAAATCATGTAGCACGAAAATTGCCACAGATTTGGCGTCCTCGATACGATTTTATACTAGACGAGCTATTTATTGGTTGGAACACATTCATTACTAATCTTGGGTAGGGTGGAGTAACCACTTATCGCCACTTTTAGGAAAAACTGAAATTAATTTAATTATAATTTTAAAATTCTTATTATAAAGTCACTTAAATTTGACACAAAGTTACTTAGATATGTTGTCTATAGATATATCAAACTAATAGTCCCTCAATTTAACGGTGTATTACTTAAAAAAATGATTTTTATTAAAAATTCAAAAAATGACCACTTCTCGCCACCTGCTTGAAAAGGCCCAAACTCAATTATTTTGGACAATATTATTAAAAAATATATTCAGCGTTGCTTTTCTTCATGATATCCTTTTTATTACTCATATTATATGATTTTTCTTCGATTTAACCCTCTAATAGGTAAGACCGCCTCCAGGCGGTCTTCACAAAAATCACATTTACAGCGACAATTGTGAGATCAAAATAACCGAGGACTTGGAAATCGGGCATAGTAGCACAACTGGTGGTGGTGGCCCGACAAGATTTCTCTTGTTAAGGGTGTGTTGATGTTCTCGTAGCTCAGGATCAACTGTCTGTCGGCTCAGAGCATTATACCATCGGAAGGCATGATCGCTCTCTGCTTAAAGATGCACACCCTTCACCTCCCACTCAGAGGGCTAACCCTAGGGACAAGGCACATTGTGTACCCAATCAGTCTCTGGGAATTCATAATAACGGCAGGGACTTTAGCCGCGGAACCGATTCGTCTTACATTCGGCCATCCTGACCAAATCAATGACCTCATTGATTGAGGGTAGTGGAAAATATAAATTTGGAATATAGGTCATGGCCTTGGAGAACATTAGAAGAAATTGGTGATAATGACTAACGGTTCCTTATCATGATATTGTGAAGCTGTTTCTTTCATGGACTGGGTTTATTAGCGTTTCACTTCAACGTTTTTTTCGTAAAGAATTCTTTTTTTCCACTCATGGTTAATTGACCCATAAGGTCCCCTTATTTGGAAGAGAGAGGGTTGAAGAGATGAGTTTATGGGACATGTTCATGGACCATCTGCATTCTGGTAAATAGAAACTCAGGGTCAAAGTGCGTATGCTTTCAATTTGTTTGCAGTAGACTACCTGCATCCTAGTTAAGGAACGTCGAGACGTAGTCTATCTGCCCTTAATGTATTTCATAGACTATCTGCATCCTCATAAATAGGAATATAGAAACATAGTCTATCTGCTTTTCAATAAATGCCATAGACTATCTGCATCCTAGTAAATAGGAACATAGAACATAGTCTGTTTGCTTTCAATAAATGTCATAGACTATCTGCATCCTAGTAAATAGGAACATAGAACATAGTCTATCTGCTTTCAATAAATGTCATAGACTATCTGCATCCTAGTAAATAGGAACATAGAACATAGTCTGTTTGCTTTCAATAAATGTCATAGACTATCTGCATCCTAGTAAATAGGAACATAGAACATAGTCTATCTGCTTTCAATAAATGTCATAGACTATCTGCATCCTAGTAAATAGGAACATAGAAACATAGTCTATCTGCTTTCAGTAAATGTCATAGATTTCTTCGATTTAGGCCTTAATTTTTTTTTGCGGATCCTTATTCCAAAATTCGAGTGCTATCATAACTAATTTTCTTTATATTTGTCTTAGCATATGTATGTCTTCTATACGAGAGGTCGTGCATTTTTTTCTTTCTTCTCCATGATTTCAAAGACTTCACTGACATCTAATGAATCTTTTATTTTTTTTCAACCAAAATTAACAACTTTTCTTCATCTTCAAAGCTCTCAGAGCAACAAATATTTCGAGCATGGTTTGGGAGAGCATTACCGCATTTTTCAAAAAATCATTCTTCGAAACTCACAAAATATTCAACATATTGGTTTGTTTTTTTTCACATATGGGTTATTAAATTTATATAAACCTCTTTTTTTTAATGACTTCTTTTAGTTCACATCTAGCTATCCATTTTACTCTTTTTTGACAGTTAATAAATAATCTAAAATTCTTTATTTGACTTTGAATTTCTACACTATCTATAACCGTTTTTCTAATCAACTTTTCGATGCTGAAGAATCGTCACTGAACCGTCACTAGTCAAAATTTTGAAATTCACTCATTACAACCGAATTCAATCTTCAGTTGTTGGAGTGGATTTATCAAAATTGTAACTACTTCCAATTATTATTTTATTTTTTTTAATTTTATTTAGCAAGGATGCCATAATCAAACATAATTAAAATCTACTAGATTAATTACCGTGCTCTTTAGAATCTAATTTATTATCTGTTGATATTGTTTCGTCAACGTAAATCTATCGATATTTCATTACTGCTTTAATCGTGTATTGTTTTTTTTCTTTTGGCAGTCGATGATGTTTGTAACTGCCTTAAGATACGAGCTTGAATAATAACGAAAATAAACTATTAATAATCTTCTAGTTTTATGAACTTCACCACAATTTACCTAACTAGGTGAACCTTTTGTTGTGGTCTTCCTTTTCTCGTTCCTTAATTTATCAGAGTAACCAAAATCTTAGAAATTTATTGACAATTTTTTTGTATTTTGGAACCTACTAACCTCTTTGAATTTAGTCTATATTATTTACCCAAGGTTTAGCATCCATAAGGACGTGATATTATAACTCATTGCTTATAGCTTGTGAGAGATCATAACTTTTTTTTTGTTTTTGAGCATGCGCTCGCTAATTTTTTTTTTTAAATTGATATTCGTTTTTTTTTTTTTTTGGTGTGGTATCTTGATATATCTTGACTAAATAAAATGTGATACCTTACCATCGTAAAGATATTATTTTAATCATCGTTATCAAAATTGAATTGAATAATCGTAATCAAATCAACTACTGTCTGTGGTAATTCCAGTACTTTTCTTATGTTTTTTCATGATAATCAACCTTTAGCAATTCATTCTCAATCATTTTCATAGAAATCGAATTCTTTCTGAAATTTACGTTTGTGAAATAATTCTCCGTATTATGGTATTCATATTTTCTTTTAAATAAAGATTAAAGATTTTAGAACTTATTTAACAAAACGAACTCTCTTTTTTTGAATATCTAATGACTTGAATTACATAAGAGCTTATAGCCGACAATGTCATCCGGATTAAACAAATGAATTTATTCTTCCTTTTAAATTTACTGGACTGTTGTATTTACAGCGATTAGTTCGGACATTTTACCTAAACTTTGTACTTCAATATCTATCCGTTGTATTTCTATTAATATTTAAAATTTGATTTCAAATTGGATCATTTTAAATTTGCACTGTACTTCAAATTATCCACTTCACTGTAATTCAAAATATTTTTTCGCGCTAACTTGCTACAATAATGTTTCTAAATTTCTTTTATTTCTTGGACTGTTAAGCAATGCTTGCATTTCAAAAGTTAGGAAAAACTTACTCCATTTCATACTTTTAATTATTCGCGAAGTATAATGCAGTATTTACGTTATTTTTTTTTTTTCAAAACCTGGATAATCTTATCAAATCTCTATTTATCTTCTTCCGATAATTGGAGAATTTAATACTTTTATCATTTTCAATTATTCCTTGAAATGCCGTCCTCGTTTCACACTTCTCGTCAACGCGTATTTATTTGTTTTTTTTTGACATTGTTACAGATCTAGGCGAACCGTAATAATTGTTTTTTTTTTTAGGTAAATTTTGCTGCTCTTCATAAACCTTTCCTCAATTTGCTAATTTTCTTTTCGTGGACATTATGATGGGTTTTTTTTCGCGTTTGGACTAGCTTCACATGGCACCAAACCCTTTCATAATTATTATTATTACTTTACGCTTAATGCCATTATTATTTTTCAAAATCTTTCTCTTTCTGTTTCTGCACTGAACTACATAATTTTATTTATTATTACCTCACGAATGCTTTTAGCCTTTAAGTGTCAAATTAAATTACTTTGGCTCTGTTCTTTCAAACTTTTAATTTTTTTGTTTTGCTGCAAGTTAAGAAATCTATCTCTTATTTTCGAATTCTGTTGACGATTAGTTTTTGATGTCATTTTCCTTTAATCAGATCACCTTTTGTGAACTGTCTTTGTAGATCTCTAGCTATATTGTGAACATTTGATTATTCAAATGATTAAATTAAACGTAAAGTGTTATAGCTCATTTCTCATAGCTCGAAAAATTGCATTTTCCATGTACTCTATTTCTTCGAAATCATGGATCAGTATAGAATATCCTTTCTTACATTATGATCAAAAAGCACGAGACATACTTATTTTATCAATCAATCTTCTCAATACTTGATGTACAAGTATTCTGCATAATATTGACCAAATTATTCTTCATACAATGCGCATTGTTCTATTTCTTGTCTATGTTTGGTCTTTTCTAAAAGTTATTCTACATTTAGACCACTTCTTTACTAAATCTCTTTAAGATCCTTTAAATAATTAATTTGTAACTGCTACTCTTATGTTCTCGAAAGTCCGTTCAATGATGAAACAATTTACTGAAACATTGTAATTATCAGTTTCCTTTCCTTTCACTAATTCTTTTCTGAGTCATCCTTTTGAGTATATTTATTACCTTATACTTTGCCGCTTGTAATGGAATTTTCTTTTATGACCTTTCTACCATCTTTCAAATCTAAAACATCTGGGGTCTCAAAACAATTGTTAAGGGTTGTAAAACCTCTTTCCTGTATAAATATGTTGCAAACTCATTCAAGCTCTAAAGCAAAATATGTTTGACCATTTGTTGGAAAATCCCATTTTTAAACCGCTGAAGAACTCCGAAATTTCTATTTTATCATGCTATCACTGCCCCTCTTCCCTAATTTTCTCGAGTATCCGTCAATTTTCTCATAACTTACTTTGTAAAATTTTACAGTTCTTCTTTAACAGCGACAAAACTTATTATTCAAGAATTAGTTAATTCGTCTTTTCATTATTCTGACTCTTCCCAAAATTCTTTATTAAGGAAACTGGAAAATAATTTATGTGTTCTCATTCTTCAAACAAACTTCCTTTCACCTTCAAGCAGTGGCGCCACTTACATTCAATCATTCAAACATTCTTTTCGCACATTTTTCATATTTTGACCACATGGCTCATACTTTTCGTTTCTTGATCCTTTTTTTCAAAGCAATAAAATGAATTTCTTTTGGAAATACCCAAATTTTAGTTGGTCTATTTGCCGATGCATTAGCAATATTCCTTTTTTTTATTACACTGGCAAGGAAAATATGCATTCTTCATTTCACTCTACTTTCATCCCTATCATAAACTGAGAAATGAGGGTCTTTTGCTTAATTGCATACATATTCGAACATTTTGGGGATTTTGGAAGATACCATTTTCTCAAAATTTTTCTTAAGAGGATAATAAAGCCAGAAAATGGCGGCTCCATACAAAAACCCAAAATTAAAAGTGTATCAAGTCTTACAATTTTTGAGATATTTCTTTGAAAATTTAACTGAGGGTAGTTTTTTATATTATCTTTTAATTCTATGTTTTAATTTTTTGAAAAACGGTTTTCCTTTCGTAATATAATTTTCCAAACATTCGTATACTCCTAAAACATGCCACAAAGAGGCTGCATTATCTCCTAGAATATGAAAGATAGAGAGGTATATTTTTTTTTAATTTTGTTCGTAAAGACATGCTCTATAAAATGCCTGTTTCACTTCTTTCACTTTTCATACAAATTTTCCAAGTATTTTTCAATTGAAAATTGTCCAAAAAATGACAGTTTTCATTGCATCTTTGTACCGAGAATATAATTTTTTCCGAATAAATAATTATTTTTGTACCAATCTACATTTCATTAGCTTTCAAATGGTACATTAGAATTGGAAAAACTCCTAACAGTTTTTTTGCAATTAAATTTTAAACAACATGCTGCAAATTGGAAATTTTCATGAGCTTTTGATAGCTTTCCGAGCTTCCGAGAAATTCTACTCAAAACTGTTCAGCAATTCGCCACAAGATAACGCGTGGATTTTTGGTCGCATTTTTCACCATGTCTTTCCTTTTCTCTCTGACCTTCAGCACGCCTGCAGTTTTTTTCGATCAGGCGGAGGAGAAAAAAAATGCAAAACAACAAAACTCATCCACTGTGTGAGAAATCTTATGAATTACAGCTGAGCGAATTTTTATGATTTTCACGATCAGTTTTGTTCTTTCAAAAAATTGTAGAAAATCGTAAAAATTATGAATCGTCAATCATCATGGGCATTTCACAAAACCAGCTAATATCGGTGACTACAAAATATGCGGATATAATTTTTCTCGGAGAAGAAACAAAGTCAGTGATAAGCCTAAATGGGCTTATGCTATGTGTGATTCTTTCATTGCAAATTCGAATTGGGGGCAAAATCGAAGTCCAGTCCAGATGACCTGATGCTAGCTGAGATTCATTACAGGAAACCTCGAAATGCGTGCAACTCGAGGTCGTTGAAAATTGAAGAGTGCAAATTCGATTGTCAGAAATGTACAAAAATACATGTAAAACTTTAATGCCAAAATGGGTCAGAAACTATTCCGCAATCCGCGAAAAAATCCACAGCCCGGGAAAATCCACAATAAATTCTGCCGGCTGCGTAAATCCGTGAGAAATTCTTCGGTCCGCAAAAGATTCCGCAATCCGCGAGAAATTTCGCGGTTCGCGAAAATTCGTGAACGATTCCGCGATCCGAGAAAATCCGGGAGAAACACCGCGATCCACGAAAATACACGAAAAATTCCGCGGCCCACTAAAATCCACGAACACACCGCGATCCGCGAAGTTACAAAATAAACATAAAAGGAGCGAAAAAGCATAATAGTATTTCGAGATAATTCAGAAAAAACTGAGTTTTTACACATTTTTCAAAATATCTCAGGAACCGCCGATTTCTAAAAATTCGGTTGCTCATTTGCGGCATCAGGGTTTGCTCCAAATATATACTCTTTATTAGTAGGTGCGATTATGAAAGAATCGCACCTAAAAGTATAGTGTTCACGAGTTTGACGATTTCGGGAAGTTTCTTCCCCGGAAAAAAATCGACACATATAATCATTCGAGGAGAGATGGAACAGTGAGAGAGATGGACCACTTCGCCTCCTGCCTACAGCCTACACCTTATTCACAATCTCCACCTCATTTGGTCTATTTGTGCCCTTCAACATTCTACTGGAAACCCCCAAGTTACAGCTTTCTACCTTTAAAATTGTACGAAAAAATTAAAATTGAATTTTTTTGGATGTCTGAAAAATGGCCAAAAATATTTATTTCGTCATAAGAATACGTGTATTTGGGGGTTGAGGAGAGATGGAACTTAATAGTTTTGGCAACACTTCCGGTGTGAATTTTGATCAATGTTCTTCAAAATCTTTTCAAGTAAATCTTAGATATTATTTTCCCAAAATTTATGGTAAGATTGATTTGATACACTCAACGAAATTGCCATCGAAGTAATATGAGCCACATATTCCACAAAATAAATCATTTATACTGAAAAAATATAATAAACCCCAATAAATTCAATGAAATAGTGTTCATGTCTAAAATCACTATTCTAAATTAATAAAATAAACTAGAAATGTTTTGCTAAAATTAGGGGTGTTCCATCTCACGCGCACTTTTTTTGAGTGTCTCAAAATGCAACTTCTTTTAAATACTATTTTTCGAAGTGACTTTTTTCGTCTAAGCTTTTCTAATATTGATATTTGAAATTTAGAGTCTTCAAATGATAAACCAGTGAGATTCGTCTTTGTCTCGCATTCAAAACGCATCCGCAATATTGAATATAAAAAAGGTGTTCCATCTCTCCTCGAATTAAATCTGTATAAAAACTTGTAAAATGAAAAATGTACAAAATGGCGAAGAAAAACCGGTACATCAAAATAAATAAATAATAAAATAATGTTCCAAAAATTAGCTCGTCCACGGACACAGAAGTTTTTGGAAAAAATTTGTGCTTTCTACGAGACTCAATAAGATACCTAATATGAAAACGAATTTTTTCCGCAACGTGGCTCATCCATGAACACTGAAAATTTTCGGAACAAATTTGTACCCTCCAGGAGTAACGAAAAGATACTCAATATTAGTAACTAATTTGTTCCGAAAGTCACCATCGCAGCGAGGAAGACGTTAAATTTGTGGCATTTTTCAATCTATAATATTTACGGTTTCACTTTTTTTAATTTGAGATTCCCGAGATTTCTTCCCCTCCTGCTACCAGCACTCGCATGTGATTTTGTAATGCACAAGTCTGTATAAAACACTGTTAAGCTGAATTTTATTTGATGTTCCTTATGAACTTTCGCCATCGAAATCCATTTCGACTGAAGTACAGACCTTAACTGTTAGACGAAACGGACGAGATCTTTTAAATTGCATTAATTTGTTCCCGATAATTGGAACTAAATGTCTATATTTGGTTCCGACTTTTAGCAACAAATTTGTACTTCTTAAGAGAGACAAAAGGATTCCCCATATTATTAACGATCTTTGTTCCAAAAATTAAATCGTCCACGGACACCGAAAATTTTTGAAACGAATATGTTACAAATGTAGGGATAGTATTTTTATGAAAAAAATCTACAAATTTGTTCCTGACAGTGGGAACAAAACAGTAGAGCGCAACAAAATTCTATTCCAACTCACAGATCAAATTTGTATAAAACGAAATCTACTGAAATTTGTAGGTATTCCACGGTATCGAAACGGTTCTAAAAGAAAACTTACCCAATTGTCACTATTCTTAACAAAACCGTGAGGAAAAATATTGGAACGAATAAATACCTTTTCTAGGTACATATTTGTCCTGTAACAAATTGTTCTAAAGAAAATTTTTACCAATATTTTGGTCAGTGTCCAAAAGTTTTTACTGTGATTGTGCAATTTGCTAACAATACTACAATTGGACTTCAGATAAAAATTAGTTATAGTTTCATAACTGGTTTATTATATGGATTCATAATCAATTATACCCTTTTCAGAATTGTAAGAAATTGCATGACCTTTGGAACTATACCAAATGTCACCCTATTCGGTTTATAAAAATACGCTCTCTAGAGCATTTTTAACCTTTGACCTTGAAAAATCTTTAATTCAACAGTATTTTCTTATATGAAATTATCACCGAGTCGGCCTCTAAAACATATTTAAAAATAAAAAAAAATCGCAGGATGCGTTTTTAAAGATTCCCAAGAAGAACACGGTTTTTGGAAAGAATGAAGGAAAAATAAAGGTCATGTTAATTATTTATTAGTTTGACCTGCCAATATTATAAAGTTTTTAAATTTCGAATCGTAAGGGATAGGGGAAAGAACTCTCCTTTCGAACGTTCATGCCTTCGAATACCGTGATTTTTCTTTTATTTTTCCTAAGAGACTTATAAATAATTATCACATAATCATAAATATTGATGATAAGCTAACTAATATTTAATAGAAATGTGTAAGTCTCTTACGAAAAATAAAAGAAAATTCACATTATTCGAAGGCATGAACATTCGAAAGGAGAGTACTTTCCCCTACCAAAAAAGGCCAAAAAATAAACCTGTTTCCCCCTATCTTTTAAATGTGTCAAATGCAATTTGTCCTTTGAAGAAATAGAAATTTTGGACTATGAAGAAAATAAAAAAAGAAATTTTGTCACTTGAAAATTTAATTTTTTTTATCAATTTTTAGAGACAAAGATATACGTAAAACATGTATGTCTCATTTTTCTCTCCTTCACAAAATCTCATAATGCATCCCAAGGCTAAAATCCGCCTTTGGGTTTTCAACCTTTTTCAATGAGTTTTTTGTGTGCTCTGGGGAGCGCTTCGCAGAAGGGTAGACAGACAGACGATGAGCGTGAACAAAAAACAGTAGAAAAAACGAGACAACTGATGGCGCGTGATGCCTCTTTTCACCACCAGGGGACATCACGGATGCTTTGAGTAGCTCCGCGAGAGCTTGAATCTGGAGCTTTTTTTTCCTTGACGATGCTCTTAAGGAATTTTCCTACGCTTCCAATTTTCTTTACATAAATATATTGATCACGGAGTGATGCTGATAATATAATTTTCGCGATCCCATCTTGAATTTCCCACAAATGAATATCTGGCATATCTCTGTAAATTAACTGTGTTTTTTTTTCAATTCCATTTCATTTCCGATAAATTAATAATAATTCTCAATTTATCCATTTTAACTGAAACCCATTGCATTTACTCAGAATTCAGCTACTTGTTAAAGATTCTTTTATAACCTCGTAATAATCTTTTAATGATCACAAAAGGGATACCCAAAGCAATTAATTGATCTTCTACTCCCGTTAAATCTCTTCCTAGCATCTATACTTCTCTAAGATCATTTACACTTCCTATTTTCACATTTGAATCATTTCACTGAAACTATTTAAAGTCAATCTCTAATTTTCTTCTCCGAGTGCATTATGCATTTCGAGTTGTCAGAATACAAGTCAAATAAGTCGATCTTCTGCAAAATTCGCATTTTTTCGCCTTTCGGGCACTCCCCGACACCCTCAACCATCCCTGTGAATACCATACCGGAAAGTAAACCATTCTCAAAAATATAGAGGTTTCAGATATTAAAATCCTATACTCAGAATGCAAAATCTCAACTTGAAATCGCGATCCTTGAAAGCTGACCATTCGCAACTTATCCGTTTTATATGTTGAGCCGTCGATTTATCTTGTAATGATTATCAAAAGATAGCATTCTAAAACTGATCTATCTTTGCTTCTAAAATTACTCAATATGAAAATCTTTTCTTTTTTTTCAATCTGGTAGAACTATTAAATAATTTTATTCTCAAATTGATGGTAGTGAAATTCTTTGGAAAGAACTATATATCTGTCGATAAATTGAGTGTTTCACTTATCTTGTTACAAGCTGCTCTACTCAGATGGACACTTCGGGTGCGGTCGTCTTAGAAGCTTTTCCTCTTTTCTGCATCCCCTTCAGAACGTTTCTTTTCTCTCTTCTTGATCCTTCCAACGATCACAAACTACATTAAGTTCTCCATGTATTTTTCAAGAGTTCGACTATGTCATATCACTCCAATAAATATCACTCAAATTCACAACTTAACATTTTTTTAAAATTAATTTTTTTTCTTTGTCGTATTTATCAATTTGATTCGCGGTACTGAGGGCGTATAATTCTGATTCCGCTTCTGAATATGTGAGATCAAAATAACCGAGGACTTGGAAATCGGGCATAGTAGCACAACTGGTGGTGGTGGCCCGACAAGATTTCTCTTGTTAAGGGTGTGTTGATGTTCTCGTAGCTCAGGATCAACTGTCTGTCGGCTCAGAGCATTATACCATCGGAAGGCATGATCGCTCTCTGCTTAAAGATGCACACCCTTCAC